>NC_056567.1:29508594-29541341 GCF_013358625.1 Macadamia integrifolia | reverse complement strand
AAAAAAAAAAAAGGGGAAAAGAAAGCATATGGTACTGGTTATAGTGATTCCATATCACTATAATGGTGGTGGAAAGGTGTATTCATCGCAGGCTAATGCAGGAGTAGATTACAAGAAACTACCCCAACAGTTTATAACCCCAAACAATACAAATAGGAGTAGGAAACAAAGAAATAAGACCATAAAATAAACCCCCAATGATACAATACCAATGCAGGAGCAAAATCAACCCAAAACCCAACCCGATAGGAGAGAGAAAGACCTGCTATAAAACTGGAGCAAGAGAGGTGCGGCCAGGTCTGTAGGAGTCCGATTGAGCTGCACTCTTGGGCGTAGATAGTCCCTAGGGAGGGTACAAAAACCCCCAAAGTTGAGAGGATTCTGACAGCTGGTTGTGAAGTTACAAGCTTTCTTGATTTTCTGACCTAGGAGAAATAATCGCAGGATTCAGGAGAGAGAATCAATTCTGGTTTGTAACTTGGACAGATCTGAACTTCTGAATACTCACAACAGTCGTATACTTCAACAACAATAACTTTAGGATAAAATAGAAAGCTTTAGACAAAAAGAAACAAAGGGAAAAGTGTGGGAGGAGCGGCTGTTTCGGCCCAGGCTTCTCACCCACAACTATCCCGGCTGTTCTAAGCAATTGACTGCAATTATTCTTTATTCAAATATGAAATTATGAGTACATAGGCTCCTCTATTTATAGAGGGTAGAATAGCAATCAAACTACTACGAGGAGCTAGTTTCCCAATAGGACTAGACACTCCTACTTCAACTAGGAGCTAGTTTCCCAATAGGACTAGACACTCCTACTATAACTAAAAATTCAAAATTGAACTAGGAATAATAAACCTATGTGGAAAACACAGAGTCCTAAGAAAATTTGGACTCGACATACCACTTACTCAACTCAATTAGCCCAATGGCCCACTAATTAATTAAAAACAACTACTAATTATTACCCTAGCCGATTGGCCCAATTGGCCCTTATTTGTACTTAGCCACTCAGGTGGATCAAGTAGGGGTTCGGCTGGCTTCTTGGCTGGACCCTAGCCACTCAGGTGGACTAAGGCTGGACCCTTCGTCCTCTCATATTTCCTTCCATAATGTGCATCTACATCACAGGCACTTCTTTGCAATAGTGACTGGAGGAGGGGCCAACAGTTGCTGAGAAGGGACAATGGCCCACTGCTTGCGTGGGTGTTGACCTACCACTGTGATCTGTCATCAAGCAAAAGGTCCAGCCACTTCCAAGAAAGGTTAACAAAAGCTGAAACCAATCATCCCTAAAATATAAAGAAAGGTATAAATGTGAACTATTTTTCACCCACAACCAGAATATTTGATGTTGAAACATAGACCATTTGTATGCCTGTGCTTGATGTTGGATATGAATAAAATTTCCAACATACCTGCAGGCTGTAGCAAGGGCAGTCTAAGACTAAATAGGTGTATACAAAGCAATCTTGTTAAAGACAGTAATCATCTGGGCAACTCATTCCCACTTATGCCACCAGTCATATTACAATGAATGTGTTGTGGTCTAGTAGACCACCAGCCTAAATAAGAGCAAAATGGAAGAACAGAATTCCTACAGCATACCCCAAGGGGCTGAGATAGGTTTAGTTGCATTGGGTATGTACTAACTATGTCCCTGGTTCGACAGAGACAGCAAGCAAATACAAATTGAGGGTTTCTTTCCCAAAAATAAAAAATTTAACGCTTCACAGGATATTGAAATTTTATAGAAAAGAAATTCAAATCAACCAAGGAAAGTAACCCTAAATCTACATTTCATACTTCACACATTTAAATCGCAGATCTAGACATATCGATGCCTTTTCAGAGAGAGATAGAAGGAGGCACAGGCGAGTTTTACCTTCGTGCACAGAGACTCGAAAAAATATTCTCCCCGGGAAAATCGAACTTCGACCAGGCTGGATCAACAAGGTAAGCTGCAAATTTTAAAATAAAAATAAAAATAATAATAATAATAAAAGGGTTAAGAGAAGGAGAGGGAGTGAAAGAGAGACAGGGAAAGAGATCGACATACGTCTCCGGCGGCAGATCTGCGTCGTCTTCGTAGACGGTGGCTGCAACGTCCTTACCTATTGGAACAATGAACAGGAAACGAAGAAGAAAATCAGTAGGGAGAGAGAGAGAGAGAGAGAGCGTGCGAGAGTGAACCTTCACCTCGGATCACCGACGGCAGATCGACAGTAGTAGTAGACTCTGCGTTCTTGCTTCAGTTCCCATCGTATTTCTGGCCGTTGCAACTATTTGTTATGTTCCCTTCGTATGTTGTCATGTTTTGAGGGTAAAGTGCCCCTCTTAACGTACTTTACAATTGTTCAGAGTCAATTCTGAAATTGAAAAGCTCCATTTTCATCCCAACAAAAAACTCCAAAACCTTAAAAGTTCCCGTTCATTTAAAAAAAAAAAAAACAAGAAATTGAATCCGACTTATCATATGGTTTTTACCTATTTTTGTTTAAAAAAAGTAAAAAAATAAAAGAATCCATTTTTCAGAACGATACGGTACAGGGCCTTAATAACCATCCAGGAACAGCTTAACTTCAGCCTGGTGTATCCATGGACTGATGGACCCAAACGTTGAAGGTTCGTCCCATTGTTTTAAAAAACGGGTAATGCATCGGGTGAATCAGAAGACTTGCATTCGTATTGCTCAATATTAGATCTGGAGCACCTATCCTCCTGTTTTTGTTCTCTCCATATTTTACGCTAAACTTATATGATCCGTAACCCTTATGTCTCTTTATTTATATGTTAAGTTTCAAGTGAATCGAAATTTTGTTGGACAGTATTTCTCAAAGCCTATAAAAAATTAACCCTTATGTCTTTTTTAATGGAGGTTTCTATGAATTATTGGAAATAGTAGATTTATTTATATTTGAGAGAACCTTTGAATTTAAATTTTGGACCACTATAAAGTTAATCCTTCTAAGCCTCCCGAGATTGCATTGAGTGGTGGGTGGATACAAAATTTCTTGGGGTCCCACGTGAATATTTTCTTGGTTTAGTGCCTCCCTTGCTCCCTCCTCCAAACCCCAAATCCCACTCAAGTATTAGAAACAGCCCCATGCCTCAGGTGGTTTTGAAGATTTTGTGGATCCTAAAATTCTAATGAAGCATGGAATCTCATTGCGAACCATCATCTTGAATCCTTGCGAAGTAAACCTTAATACTGTTAACTAAACATAGCCACAAAAAGAATTGAGAAGAGGGTTTGGGAACCACTAGCCGATGTGTGTAGTTGTCATGGATTTAGTTCATCATATCAGTTGCCACACGTATCGTGTTCATTGCGTCAGTAATCAGTATAGGATCAAAAAGTAATTTCTTCATTGAAAAAAAAAAAGGTTTCATACCCACATATTGTGTCAGTATTGTGAAGGTCAAGGCTGATACGAGTCGGACAATACTGCTGATCTGATATCAGTTCCTAAAACCATAGAACAGTTAAATCCATCAATTTCGTTACATCCAATGTTGGATTAAAACCCCTCGCAGTCTTAGCCATGGAGTGCACTTTGTTGGGTCCCGATTGACACTGAGAGGGGGTGAATCAGTGTGCCAAATATTTTTTCATTTTTCAGTTGTACCCTTGATGTGGCAATCACTATTTGCACTTAAATAGCACAGTCTACTGATGCTACCCATAGCTGCTATCTATACTATTGATCATTCTTACTGTTGCACAGAATTTACTCACATAACCTGTATTGCTGCCCAGAGCTATCTCATAAACCTCACATGGTAATCATTGTCACATACATACACAGTCGTATGCACATCCACACTGCACTACCAAGTGGTCAGGTCTACCAGATGTACACACCCACTCTGCAGCCAAGCACTCCAATCCACAATACAAATACGAGCATACACATCTACAACACAAGAAATACGTACTTCAGCCAGTTGCCTACATGCACAGAGTAATGCCCACTGTCGGGCTCAGTATTTACTAAATACTAATTATAACTGCACCCACAGCCAAGAGAACAGATTCCCAGTTTCCACCAATGACATACAATGGCTAGGTCTTCATCCTAGTTTTCTCATAATTATATGAGAGGTTGCACCAACGGAAAATAGGTTTAGGTAGTTGTAACTACCAAGGAACACACAGTCCTTATGTCCAGCACCCACTGAACACAAAAAAAAATAAAGCTTATAACAATGTCCTATAGTGAAGCACTCATACATGCAAATTTCCCCCCAAATAGACTACAACTATCACTTAGGCATTTTATTAAACATCTTGCCTACAATGATTTATAATAATGAAAAATTTGCAAAAGTGAAGTTACCTTGGAAAGGAGTAACCATCGAAGATGCAATAATATCGATCTCCACTTGATGCGGACCATAATCACATTGCCTCGGTGCCGCCAATGCTTCAACCCCGGTTGGTACTTGGGTTTCTTGAAGCAACTCGCAAGAACCAAATTCTAGGTTATTGTTCTTTTTCTTTATTTTCTCCTTGTCTTTATTTTCATGGAGCAACAATGGTATTCACATTCACACACACACACACCCCTCTCTCTCTCTCTCTACTTCTCCTCTTCTAGTCTTCCTTAAGCTTTAATGGGGAAATAGTATTCTCAACAAGAACCATCAAACTCCATTAATTGGATTTGAGAAAATCTCTCTTGAGAGGCATTCAAGAATCAAGACACACACAAAGAGAGGGAAAAACTTCTTCTCTATTTCCCTATTCTTCTCTTCTCTTCCATTTTCTTTTTATTTCTCTTGGCAACAACCAATAGAGCTCACTACCTTGGTTTCCAGCAGCTTTCTAAGCCTCTAATGGGGGGATGAAGTGCAAGAGGATGGAAATCTTTCATTCAAACCCTTAGCTTTCCATGAGCTTCAACTCATTTTTTCTGACCACCTCAGCAATCCCTCTGCCTAATTTCTTTCCTCTGCTGTGTAGAGCTCGGAGAGATGAAGAATCTCCAACTTGAATCACCCAAATCCAAGTTAAAATGAGGGAGATATGACCATTTGAAGTTGGAACAATGAAATAGCCTAAAATGCAATATTCGTAGGGGTGGCGTAGACTACACCGGCGGCGCGCGCAACAGGGGCGAAATCTGACCGTAAATCTCATATAAAAGATCTTATAATCTAAGCCGTCCAATTAAACCAACAGACAATAGATCCAAACCATTATATTTGAATCTCGATGACATCATCATGATGTAGGCGCTGGCATCGTTAGAAGTGTTGTTGACCACGGATTGGCTACATCAGCGTATATTCCGGATTTATGTCGGCTTAAGCCATAAAGGAGAATAATTTATAGACCATTAGATCTGGATCAAGTAAGATCTACTTGATCCAGATCTAAGGGATTGGAATCTAAGTTTCGGTGATGATGCACATGTGACACACACTAGTCAATGCAATATGGTGTAGCGCCAGACCATCATATCTAATACACTCCACCAATGAGAAGCCTCGGATAAGCATCTTCAAAGCAAGCTCTTGTCCGAACCGTCAGATCAAAATCTGACCGACGTGGCTCAATCTGAGCCGTGTATTAAGGATCCCCCTGATTCTCTTATATATACATAAGCCCCTGCTTCTATAAACTTTAATGCCAAAAACCCCTTATCAATTCAGACCTTTAAAACCTTGAAACTACACAAAAGCCCCTGAAATTTCAAAATTAAAATCCAGAAAATCCACCCAACACCGAGAGCATATGTTCATTTTCTAAGGATTTTCGAATCGGCTTCACGGAAACACTTATAACTTTTTCATACGATAACCGATCGAGATGAAACAAAGTGTGTTGGAACCGTAACTGGAAGCTCTACGACTTTCCAGAAGACTTAATCATCTGACTCAGCTATGTAAAAAGACCAAAATGCCCCTAGACCTTTATAATGACGCAACTTTCTCATACGGAATCGGAACGCGATGAAATCAAAACCGTTGGAAAGATTGGATTTTTGTTGTATTGTTACATGGAGAATACTTCTTTAAAAAAGTCATATTCAATGACGTAACTGCCCTCGACTGTCACAAATGTCGTAACTTCTTCATACGGTATCAGAATGTGACGAAATCAAATGCACTGGCTAGGTAAATTACAATCTATCTTTTTCATGAAGAACCAATATTCCAAAAATGTCATTTTCAATACTGAAAATTCCCCCGAGCATAAATAGGCCAAATTTTTCAGTTTTGACCCAGAAACTCGCACCACCTATTAATGATGTATTAAACCATTCCTTGCATATCAAGCGGTTCTATTATCTCATCAGTGACACTAGACACTGCCATATTATCATTTTCATCCACGTCACCCAAACTGACCATGTCATCATGGCCACGTGGCCAAGTTGCCAACAAGAACAACCATAAAACAACACACTTATTGCATCAGTTTTTAAGATGACATTGTCCATCACATTTAGGGTTTTGAAAATCTATACACGAATTTTTAAACCTTCATCAACAATCTTCAAGCTAGGCTTTTAGGGCTCGTCGAAAAGAAAAAAAAGGTTAGGGGTTCTAGAGAAGAGGAAAAATTAATTAGTAAAATTATTGGATCATTGGATTGTTTATTCTAAGTAACTGAAACCTAAATGTAGGGGCAAATCTAATGAAACTGTAGCAAGTTGATGGTATTCTACAACCTAAACTCTTGCACCGAGGGATGAAGCTAGGGTTTCTAATCACCCAAAGAAACTACAATGGACATACTCAGATTTCTCCAATTTATGAATCGCCAAACATTGACTGGGATTAGGATTTTGTCACATCGAGATCCATATGATCAGCTCTAGGAATAGGAGGGGAAACACAGAAGGGACCCAACCTGAAATCGAGTTTGGGCTTCACCAACTCAATCAACCCAATCAGAACTGTTCAAGCTCACCACAAGGTTTTGGTTATGTGGGTGTGGGTGGGGCTTTGGCAGGTTTATCAAGTCCAAGGAACTCATAAGCTTACGTGGTTATTTGATCGTAAATCATGATGTATTTTTCTCTGGGTGGGGCACGAGAAATGTCCTATTGTGCAACAGAGGAATTCGATCCATTGTAGGAGCCTCTTCATCAATGGTGATTTGACAATTGACATTATGATTAAACTTGGGAAGTGTGAATGTCAGCATTAACACCTATTTCCTATTATTTAAGGTCGAATAACACCAATTTAACAAGAGGATCAGATCCTATGGATGAAGAGATTCTCTATTCACCATGGGTTAAAGAGAAATTGAGACCCTTGCTAGTTCTTGGTTTACAGTTCCATTTAATCGCATAAGAACATTTTGGATTTGAATCTCCCTTTGTTAGGGTTGCAAACGGATAAGGGTAAGAGATGCCATTATCTGGTGGGTAAACGGGTAAGATAAATAAACCCGTATTACAATTTATTTTTATCTTAAATATTAACATAGAATATAATTTATTGGACATTATGACTTAATAAATAAATACAAAATCACTAAATAAACCAATACAATCCCTTCCCATGTTATTATTATATATTTTTATTTTTTTTCTCTGGAGACTTGGAGTGGACCTTTGCTTGGGCCCTTAGACCTTGGCTTTGAATTGGGTTTGGTGGGAAGAAATAAACATTAAACTCATATCAACCCACCTAGGCTAAATGGTATATATCCCAACCCATACTCTCTAAATGATGGGCCGTCAATACAAGTAAATAGGTATCAATAGGAGCCCTATCTCTTTGTACCTAGTAAAAATAGAAAGAACCAGAGTGGAAATAGTCATTCCCACTGGCCAGTCCTGCACCTCTCCTAATCTGAAGTAATCCATCTTAAGAAAATTCTTATCCTCTAATTTCCCAGGGTATTAAGATTTAAGAGTGGCCACTGGCCACTAAGGTAGTTAGGCTGCATTTGGTAGTCATTCAGTTTCATAAAAGACTGTCAAAAATAGAATTTTTAGTTTTTGTGTCAAAATATCATGTGAAAACAAAAAAATAATGTTTGGTGAACTTGTTTCACGAACGACTACCCTAGTTGTTCATTTTTTTGTATTTGGAATGAAACCAAAATGACAGAACAAGATTTTGTCGTTCCATCATTTTGTGTTTCTAGTGTTTTTTTCCCCCATTTTTGTTTAAAAATACTAAGTTGACACTAAACGTTTTTTTTTTTTTTTTTTCATAGAACTAAAAAACGTGAGAAACATTTCACTGGATAACAACCAAACCCAGCCTTAGAGGTGCAAGTGAGCTGGACGCCTGGACCTGAGTTAAGGAATTGATCAATTCTGAATCAAATTTAGCAGAGCCCAGCCTGGCCCAACTCCTGTTGGTGATTCTGAGATTGTGACTTGGAAGATCATTCCTATGTGTTGTCAATTTCCAGCCTGAACTGGTTAGATCGACCTACAATGACAAGTTCCAATCGAACTTTTACCGGGTTGGGGTTTTATGAAACCGGTAGAAACCAAATCAAATCTGTTAAAAGTCGATATAAATATATGGCAAAAAGGTCACAACAGGTAGGTTAAATAACTTGTTAGTGCGTTTTTCAACTATCAAACGTTGATTAATCTCATCACATCTCAACTGTTGAACTGTTTACCTAAACTATATCTCCTCTCTCTATCCCCGGCCCACCTTCTCCGTCTCCCCTTCATCATGAATTTAGTAGCCCCCTTCCCTCCCGCCTTCTCTCTCTCCCTCTCCTCGCTTCATCAATCAAGTTTTTCCCCTACCGCAATCGCTCTTAATTGAATATACCTTAATTTTCTGCTTCTTTTTATATGGGTTTCATCACTGTAGTGAGATTTTGGTTTTCTATTTTTCTGGTCCTGAAGCAATGATGATGAATCCAACTTGTTGAAAACCTTTATGGAAATTAAGTGGATCCAAGTTTCTATTGGAGCCTTCAAAATATAAGAAAAATTACCCAGTGCATAGTACAAAAAACATCCCTCTCCACATCCAACAACCTAGTTTAAGATTACTTTAATAGAGCTGTTGCCCCATTGAAATTTACTTTAATTGCGTTGTGTGAGGAGTGGGAGAGACAGAGCAGGGAAAGGGGTATTGTGGTTTTGCGGCAGAGGAGGGGATAGAAGAGAGAAGAAGAGTCTCCAGGTTTCAGGAAGTAGAGGAGAGAGAAAGAGAAGAAGAATCGTAGAAGAAGCAGAGTATTCATAAACTTCTCACCACAAAAGACGGAATTGATAACCATAAAAATCAATTAAAGACTCAGATCGACTTTATGCCAAATGTGCGATTAACATTAAAAAAAATAATAATAAGAAAAACAGAGAAATAAGGTTGCAATACGTCCGTTCCGCTACCACCTGCCCTAAATATATATATATATATATTAAAAAAAAAAGAAGTCATTTGTTTTCGTTATTTATTTTGTATATATGAAAAATTAAAACTAAACCAATAACAGGGCCCAATAATAGCCCGGTAAACCAACCGAAAAGACTGAACCGAGCTAAATCGAAACAGAACTTCAACTTAACAGTTTGGTTTCGATCTGGTCCATCCTAAAACTGACTCAACCCGACCAACACCATAAATTTTCAGAGTTGGCTAAGCTTTGTATGGTACTTACAGTGTCAATTTATAGACTAATGCTTGTGTAAAATTGGAGAGCGGTTGGTGTTGGTAGTAGCTTGAAAAGGGAAGGTCCTGAAGGCCTCTCTAGGTATCAACATCACCGGAAAATTAATGGATTTTGTATTGGTGTAATGTTAACATAAGAGGGGAATGAGAGTCACAGGAGAAGTAGCTTTGCCCACATGATCAGAGGCCCCAAACTTAAAATGATAATAAAACCTTAAGATAGGTCTCCCAGCCATTAATATTGTAGGACCCATCCACTAACCTCCCATCTGTGTTGCCCTGAATATATGAAGATCCTAAACCACCAAAAGAGAACAATTTCACTAAGTGCTAAGTACATCCCTCACATCCAAGACCCATTACTACTTTAGTCCAGGAAAAGTTTGATAAATTAGAAAACTTGTGGTGGTGGGGTTCATGAGTCCAATCAATCTTCTTTCCCTATTCTCACATAATGGTAAAGCAGCAGAGAAGCCACAGGCCATAGACCACAAAGGTCCTGAGCCCTGTATCTTATTGGATGGTCCTTCATGGTATGGTCACAATACTGCTTCCTGCTTGTCAATCAGAATAGATAATAGATGGCATCTGCAGTCTGCAAGGACACAATAATGCAATGAGATTCCAAAAAAATATATGTCTACTGGATGGAAGTGGTGTGTAGTTCTGAAACTTATCATTAAAAGAAAGTGGAAGTGTTTTTTGGTTGGGGAAATGTGGTTTTGAGGATGCACGAGGGCCACAAGAAAGTATTCATTGAGAAGTCATTTTCCATTTCATGAAGCTGGTCAAACATTTCACCTCCATATCTAGGCACATGAGCCACACTCCCCCTTCCCTTCCCTTCCCTTCCCTTCCCTTCCCGTCCCGTCCCGTCCCGTCCCATCTAGTAAAAAAGGAAAATTGCATGTAATATTTTTGATTAAAGTAAGAATTAGTTTTTGTTAAATTTGTCTCGAATTCTTAACCTGTTTTGAAGATGGACCCAATTCGATATATTTTGGTGGTGACCCGAATGAAAAATTTTCCGAGATCTGTGATGGAAGCAGAGGGGTTGGCTTGATAGGTATGGTTCGACCGGATCAACCACGACCCGATGGATCGACCTACGATTTGGAGTATATATAATGTACTGTTCCTTGTTGAGAAAGTCATTGTATTCCAGGGTTTTCACGCAGCTAGGGTTTCAGGGCGAGTTTTTCCTCGCCGTTGCTAGGGTGTAATTTATCTTCTGTATAGTGAATCATCTTCTTCTTCGCCCGATGACGTAGCACACCACCCTGGTGTGTGAACCTCGTTAAATCCCTGTGTCGTACAGATCTATTATCTCTTTATTATTCGTGTTTCTTTGTGTTTGATCTTACAAACTAGTATCAGAGCTCTGGGTTACTTCAATCATTGGCTTCAACGAAATACGATATTGATAGGTTCGACGGAAACATCAATTTTAGTTTATGGCAGGTTCCAATGATGGCTATTCTCACGCAGCAAAGTTTGAAGAAAACCCTATTTGGGAAAGCGAAGAAACCTGCAACTATGTCCGATGATGATTGGAACGATTTGGATGATAAAGCCCTTTCAACTATTTAGTTGTATCTTTCGAATGATGTTCTACAGGAAGTTCTCTCAGAGAAAACGGCTGCAGAATTATGGGTGAAGTTAGAGAACCTTTACCTCACCAAATCCCTCACCAATAGGTTGAGATTGAAACAACAACTGTATATCCTTCATATGGGTGAAGATACTTCTATTAAATCCCACATATCTGAGTTCAATTTTATTGTTACTGATTTGAAAATGATAGATGTTAAAATAGACGATGAAGATTTGACCCTATTATTGTTATGTTCTCTGCCTCCATCTTATAAGGATTTTAGGGATACCATGATTTATGGTAGAGAGACAATCTCTATTGAGGATGTTAAAATGAATCTGCAAAGCAAACAGAAGATTGATGATGAGTTGACATCTACCAATAAATCTGATAGTGTTGGTTTGGTAGCTAGAGGGAGAACGAATGAAAGGGGTTCAGATGGTGACAAAAAAAAGGTTAGATCAAAATTTAAGCACAAGAATTTAACCTGCAATTACTGTAAAAAAAATGGGTATATTAAATCTGAATGCTATAAGATTTTAAATAAGCAGAAGGCAGGTGGTGGTGCTCTAAATCAACAGAAAATAGATGATTCTGCAGAAGCTAG
The DNA here is from genome assembly GCF_013358625.1 of Macadamia integrifolia. Classification (NCBI taxonomy): domain Eukaryota; kingdom Viridiplantae; phylum Streptophyta; class Magnoliopsida; order Proteales; family Proteaceae; genus Macadamia; species Macadamia integrifolia. The sequence goes on along the minus strand of NC_056567.1, from coordinate 29,529,528 downwards.
TATTGCTAAAGATGAGAGTGAGTCTGATATGCTTTTGGTGACTGACGATAAAGTTAGATCACTGGATTAATGGATTCTTGACTCTGGTTGTTCCTACCACATGTATCCCAATCATGAATGGTTCTCTACATACGAATCAGCTCGAGGTGGAGTTGTGTTGATGGAAAATAATGCTTATTGTAAGACTGTTGGAATGGGAACGATCAATATCAAGATGTATGATGGCATTGTCAGAACTTTGTCTAATGTCAGGCATGTCCCTGATTTGAAGAAAAATCTCATCAGTTTAGGCACTCTTGATTCAAATGGGTGCAAGTATACAGCTGAAGGTGGAGTCATGAAGATCAGCAAGGGTGTTCTCTTATTAATAAAAGGAATCAAGGTTGGCAGTTTGTATGTGTTACAGGGTACTACAGTCACTGGGTCTGTTGCAGCAGCTTCATCATCTATGTCTGAATCAGATGTCACAAATTTATGGCATATGAGGTTAGGCCATATGAGTGAAAGAGGGATGGCATCATTAAGTAAAAAGAGTTTGTTGTGTGGTCAGAGTACAGGAGTAATGGAGTTCTGTGAGCATTGTGTGTTTAGGAAGCAGAAAAGAGTTAGTTTCAGTACTACTATTCACAGGACCAAGGGAGCTTTGGACTACATTCATTCAGACCTATGGGGGCCTTCCATAGTTGCTTCAAAGGGGGCTGGTGCAAGATACTTGCTTACTTTCATTGATGATTTCTCTAGGAATGTTTGGGTCTATTTCTTGAAGCGCAAAAATGAAGTATTTGTCACTTTCAAACAGTGGAAGAATTTGCTTGAGAAGCAGACCGGAAAACAAATTAAAAGATTGAGAAACGATAATGGCCTAGAGTTTTGTGAAGGTGACTTTAATGAGTTCTGCATAAATGAAGGTATTGCAAGACACCATATAGTTGTTAAAACACCCCAGTAGAATGGAGTGGCAGAGCGTATGAATAGAACCTTGTTAGAAAAGGCGAGATGTATGTTATCAAATGCAGGATTAGGCAAGGAGTTCTAGGCAGAAGCAGTTAACACAACAACCTTATTGGTGAATCGATCTCCTTACACAGCTATTGAGTGCAAGACTCCAGAAGACGTTTGGTCAGGTAAACCTACAGACTACTCAAATTTAAAAGTATTTGGATGTCCTGCTTATGCACATGTAAATGAAAGGAAGTTGGAACCTAGGACTAAGAAATGCATTTTTTATTGGGTATGGATCTGGAGTGAAAGGATACAGGTTGTGGTGTCCTGATCCAAAGTCTCCAAAATTTCTTATTAGCAGAGATGTTACTTTTGATAAATCTGCTATATTGCATCCTAGGAAAGAAGCTCTTATTCATTGTGATGAATGTCAAGAAAAATCCAGAGAGAAGGTGGAGTTTGAAATTGGTGGTTCATCTTCAAACAAAGCACAATCTACTTTAGTCCAGCTGTTTACTTTTACTGAAGGAGATGATGCTCAAGAGAATCAAGAAGAAGAGCGGTACAACATTGCCAAGGATAGACCAAGGAGGAATATTAGGCAACCACAAAAGTATGGGCATGCTGAATTTGTTGCTTATGCATTATCTGTTGCAGATACAATTGAAAATAATGAGCCTGTAATATATTCTGAAGATGTTGCTTCAATTGATTCTATAAAATGGTTGATTGCCATGAATGAGGAGATGAAATCTCTTCATAAAAATCAGACTTGGGAGCTTGTGAAGCCGAGAACAAGGAAGAAAATTATTGGTTGCAAATGGGCCTTCAAGAAGAAGGAATCTGCCTCGTGTGTTGAAGATGCTAGGTACAAGGCACGTTTGGTTGCAAAGGGCTACAGTCAGGTACAAGGAATTGATTTTAATGACGTTTTCTCACCTGTTGTTAAGCATAGTTCTATTCGTGTCCTACTTGTTTTAGTTCCTATGCATAATTTGGAGTTGGAGCAACTTGATGTGAAAACAACATTCTTGCATGGTGAACTAGAAGAACAGATTTATATGCATCAACCTGAAGGGTTTGTTATTGAAAGTAAGGAGGACCATGTATGCTTGTTGAAGAAGTCCCTATATGGTTTGAAACAGTCTCCGAGACAGTGGTATAAAATGTTTGATTCAGTCATGACTAGTTTTGGATACTCCAGGTGTCAATATGACTGTTGTGTTTATTTCAGAAAGCTCTCTGATGGGTCATTCATATATTTGTTGATTTATGTTGATGATATGTTGATATGTTGATTGCAGCTAAATATAGGAATGAGGTCAATAGGTTGGAGGAACAATTAAGTTCTAAATTTGAGATGAAAGATTTGGGGGCAGTAAGGAAGATCCTTGGTATGGAGATCAAGAGGGATAGAAAAGCAGGGAAGCTATGGTTATCTCAACAAAGGTACACTGAGAAGCTATTGAATCGTTTTGGCATGAAAGATGCCAAACCTGTAACTACTCCTCTTGCATCTCATTTTAGACTTTCAACTGCTCTATCACCTAAGACAGATGAAGAGGTGGAGTACATGTCACGTGTTCCATACTCTAGTGCAGTTGGCTCTATTATGTATGCTATGGTTTGCACTCGTCCTGACATTTCACAAGCTGTCAGTGTGGTGAGCAGATATTTGTCATATCCAGGTAAAACTCATTGGGAAGCAGTGAAGTGGATACTTAGGTACTTGAAAGGGACCTTTGGTGTTTGTTTGGAGTTTGGGAGGAATGGTGATAGTTTATCTGGTTATGTTGATTCAGATTATGCAGGTAATCTTGACAAGAGGAGGTCACTCACATGCTATGTATTTACTCTTGGAGGAAGTATGGTTAGTTGGAAAGCTACTTTACAGGCTACAGTTGCATTATCTACTACTGAAGCAGAGTATATGGCAGTGACGGAGGCAATTAAGGAAGCTATTTGGCTTAGAGGTTTGTTGGGAGAACTCAGCATGGATCATAGGGTGACTGTTGTCCATTGTGGTAGCCAGAGTGCTATTCACTTGACTAAAGATCCAATGTATCATGAGAGGATAAAGCACATTAATGTTTGGTATCATTTCATAAAAGAGATAATTGCTCAAGGTAATATTCAAGCATTGAAGATTGGTACTAAAGACAATCCAGCTGATATGTTGACTAAGCCTTTATGTGTTGGTAAGTTCGAGCATTGCTTGAACTTACTTGGTGTTTGTCGTGTTTGAGTTCAGCCTTTGGAGGGCTATTAGAGAAGATGAAGATATTAGCTATTTGTTTATCTGTTGGAGGAGAATTCATGCCAAGGTGGAGATTTGTTAAGTTTGTCTCGAATTCTTAACCCGTTTTTAAGATTGACCCGATCCGACATATTTTAGTGGCGACCCGAATGGAAAATTTTCTGAGATCTGTGATGGAAGCAGAGGGGTTGGGCCAATAGGTATGTTAGACCTGATCGACCGCAACTCGATGGGTCGACCCACGATTTGGAGTATATATAATGTACTGTTGCTTTTTGAGAAAGTCATTGTATTCCAGGGTTTTCACGCAACTAGGGTTTCAGGGCGAGTTTTTCCTTGCCGCTGCTAGGGTGTAATTTATCTTCTGCATAGTGAATCATCTTCTTCTTCGTCCGAGAATGTAGCACATCACCTTAGTGTGTGAACCTCGTTAAATCTCTGTGTCGTATGAATCTATTGTCTCTTTATTATTCGTGTTTCTTGGTGTTTGATCTTACAGTTTTTTCTGTGATCACGTCTAATTTTACAATGATTTGTTTTATCACATGGTAAATTCCATTTGGATTCAAATGTGATATGTTTATTGAAGAACACTTAAGGTTTCTTTGTCCACAAAATTTCGGTCTAATATAATTTACCATGTTAAGAAGACATCTGACTATGACCCGTACTCTTATGTGCCCCTTCTTTCTCTGTCATCCTTCCCCTCTTTCAAAACGAAATGGGATTCCATTATAAGATCTAGTTACAAACTTACAATCAACCTCTTTATTTTATTTTATTTGTGTGTGCGTGTGTGCATCTTTTTGTAACTAAAGTGGTGAGTTGAAGAGTAGTACATTTTTTTGATTGCCTTTTGTTTTATTCCTAAAAATTAAGTCATTGATTAAAAATGGATTTCAAATAATTTGAAGAAATAAAAAGTTATAACATTATTTTCTGGGTGAAAGATTATTGTCTCAAACATCTACTACTTTTCTAATACTCACAAGAGCCCTAATATGCCCCCTAGAGAGCTGATTTATCCATTTTGATTGCTAGGCCAAGAGAACATTCTTAGTCCAAAGATTAGCCATATGTCGAATTTCAAAATCTAATTCAATTAAATACACCTCCATGTATTAACATGTATTTGCTTATGTCCATGCAAATGTATCAAAACACTTAACCATTACCATGCAGTTTCCTGACTTTGACAAAGAACAAATAATTTAGAAAAGAAAAACTTTGAAAATAGATGCTCATATCTATCTTGCGACTTTCAGAAATGCCATTGACTCTTGTGACACTACTAACTACCTTTTAAAAAGGAAAAAAGAAAAAAAAAAAACCTTTCGTGTGACATATTTCTTCTTTCGACGAAAACAAAATCTGATAACGAAAGCCATTGAGAATGACAAATAGCATATCACTTTCAAGTTATTTTAAAAATATTTTTCATCATTAATCAAGTTCTTTTTTTGTAAAGAATTAATTAAGTTCATGTCACGGAAAAGGAGGAGGAGATAGAGTCATAGAGAGGTGGGAGCACTAAGAATCATTTTTCAAAAATAAAATTAACCGTATCAAACCCAAATTTCTTAGATCAAATCGAACCAAAATCTTATTCTAATTGGTTTCATTTGAGGTATTCGACCCTAAACTTGAACCCAATGTACCAAAAACTAAATGAACCTAAAAATCACTTTAAAATCCAAATCAGTCCGACAAAAAATGGATTTAATAAACCAAAATCAAAACAAAATTTCCTATTAGTTTTGTTTTAATTTCACCACTTTTATACCAAATTGATTCAATTCTGATCGAGCTCAAATCAAACCAAACCAAACCAAACCACCAAACCAGCCTATTGGCAGTTGACATCCCCTGTAAGATAGTAACAAACACGGATTATTAAACGCAAAAAGTTCCGAAAATGTGTTGGGGTGACGACAAATAAAGAATTGCACTTTTTTCTCCCAAGTGGGGCCACAAATCACAATAATTCCCTCCAGGTGCCAGTTCGATATTATTTAGTATTTACTACCCATTATATGGTTTAATGGGCCTCCATGATTGACCACAAAAATCCAATGGGACCCACCATCAAAGAATTATGGGACCACACACGACACACTTCACGGGCCGTCCTGGTGGTAAAAACAAAAAGGGTCATAACTCATAACGGCCACGTACCATACTGTTTGCATTATTTGAAAAAAAGAGAAGTGGGTCCCACACACCCATGGCTACTTGTTAAGAAAATAACCGTCATAACGGCCACGTCCCGTACTGTTAGCAATTTAGCATGACCTCTTGCAAGAGACGAATATGTTTAGTTGAATAAAGCAGAACTGGAAGTGGGACCGGCCTAGCTAGTTAATAACCGGCCAGGAACACCTCAGCTTTCAGCCTGGTGTATCCATGGACTGATGGCCCCAAACCTTGAAGGTTCGTCCCATTGTATAAAAGAATAGGTAATGGATCAGGTGAATCAGACGACTTGTATTTGCATTGCCCAGTATTAGATCTAGAGCATCAAATCACACAAATGGAATATAATTTACTCCCTATTGGGTGTACCACCCTCTTTTTTGTTTTCTCTATTTTGTCCTTAAATTTTAAGATCCGTAACCCTTATGTCTTTTATTCATATGTTAAGTTTCAATTGAATTAAAATTTGTTAGACAACGCTTCATAAAAACCTATAAAAAATTAATCTTTGTGTCTTTTTCAGTGAAGGTTTTTATAAATTCTTAAAAATAAAAGATTTATTTATATTTGAGAGAACCCTTGGATTCCGCTTTTGGACCACTATAAAGTTAACTTTACGCCTTAAAATTCCACCCAAGGTGCTAGTGTTTCTTTGAAAAGCTTGCTTGAATGGTATACGTGTTATGGTTAGTTTGATATATAGAAATTTAGTTTTTGAATGTTGAAAGCACACCAAAAACCCTATTACACCATAGAGGATTCAAAACATTACTCATCACGTGTTTCCTTGATAACTTCATCTAACCCCAACCTGGCCTTTCATGGATGGATTCTCCAAGTGGGAAAAGATCCCAGGGCCAATCAATGCATATACTATTGTTTGGAAGATTTGAAAGAGGTGAAATGCAAGTTCACTTTTCATCACTGATCAGGTTCACGTTCAAAGATTGTTCTCAGATACTCCTATCCACAGAGTAGAAACATGAACAATCTCATATGTGAACCTGATCCAGATTCCAATGGAGGTGTTCTGAGTGACTTTATTACTACCCTTTAGATCTTGGATTTCTATGATTGAAGGGTAAGGAAAATCAGGAAAGAAGGCAGTCAATTAATCAACACTAACTAGTATTATAATATATTCCCAATTTCACTTTTCATCACAGATGATTCACTATTACAATTATCTCCAAAATCCAGAGGCAGAAAGCCAGAATTGAAAGGCCCCAAAGCCACAACCGTAGAGTTATTAATCACTGATTCACTGTCAAACTGAAAAGAAAAACCTGCACAACACCTAAACAGACCACCTTCAATTTCTTCTCCTTTCTTCCTTCACTGGAAATGGCACTTACAGAAAGGTGGCTGAGTAACCTTAACAGAAAGGACGATAACATGAAGAAGAAGATGAAGGAAACCAAATACAAAACAGGGGGCCTTTTAATCTGGCTGGTCTTCACTGGCCTTCTCTCCTTTTTCATTTATATTCCAAAATCATATTATTCTCCGGAGCCAATCCAACACAGGCCCTTAAAATGTTCTCAAGCATTGCTCTCTGCTTCGACAGAGCATTCACCACTGGAGTACCAGGCGGGACCTGTGTCACAAACAAACTTCGTTTAGAAACCAAACTAATACTAAGAGAAAGAACCCTTATGAGGGTAAAAGAGAAGGATTCTTTTTTGTTACCAGTGGAGCCTTTGTGAGGTAGCTCAGAATGGTGGCCACAGGGTGGAATGAGTGGAACTTGCCCTGCAAAAATTATAGGAAACAGAGTGAGCCCGGAAGCACCAATTTCAATTTCAATTTCAGCTTTGAATCTTTGAAGTGATTAAAGTGAAAGTGACAAACCTCTCCCTCAGCTTTGAATTCGATCCGAGTACTGAGCTCGGCCAGGAGGACCAAGTCCAAAATAATGGGAGCAGCCAACAAGGAATCCTCACACGTGTTGTGGAGGACGATGGTGCTCTTCCCTCCCATGAATATCTCCGATGTGTACTCATCCATAGCTCTCTTGCTGTCTCCCACGTATGGCACATACTGTAATTCCCCCAAAAAATCAATTTTAGTAATCGATCAAGTAACCATGAAACGAGGAAGATCCTATAAAGTCGCCTTTGTTTATTCTTTATTTAGAAATTTGGACTTCAAGATGATTCAGATAGATACCTTGATCACGATGACGTGATCCGGGTGCTCGCCTGGCTCGTAGAGAATGCCATTACTGGAAACCATGTCGTCCACTACATTGCTCTTTGAGATCTCCTTCGATCTGAAGGTTTGAGGTGCCGAGAGATTCATGCCATCGTTGTTTCCCAGATGGTTGTAACTCACTATTGATGTCGGCTGAAATCAGACACGTTTATCATTAAATTATGCAAAAAAAAAAATGAATAAAATTTGATCTTGTTTTCCATCTCTAGTTAGTAACTAGAATTGCAGAGTGAGACTACCTACCTTAATTCCAGCCCCAACAAGGAAATCAATCAACACAGATTTCATCTTGGTCTGACCACTCTTGAAGTCGTCTCCACCGATTAAACTGTTCCTCCTAATAGCCAAGTCAATCAGCCCTGGAACAAAGGTGTTCTGTGGGCTTCCATTGATGAAAGGGATGTTCTCAAGTACACAGGCAATTGCGTACAAGGTCGATGGAGATATTTCAGACTCGTCCCTGTCCAGAGAAGCTAGCAGGTTCTCCATGGTATCATTAAGACCCACAACTACATTGCTGTATCTCTCCGTGTTGGCCGTCCAAAGAACAACCACCTTGTCTACCTTAGTAGCTTCCTTGAAATCCCTGACATCAACCCAGATCAGAGTTCAGACTCAACACATTAAATGTAGGCAACAATTAAACAAAACCCATCTGAAGAACAGGTCAATGGAAGCGATAATTAAGATAAATTAAAGAAAATATACCTTATATCCTTCATAATTTGTTGAACCTGCTCTTTCTTGGTACCCTTAAGGACGTTGTTTGCACGAGAGCCTTGATTGGCAGCTATGAAATCAGGGTCGTAAATTCCAGGAAGTGGAACCATGGATTCCATGTAAGGCCTTAACTGACTCTGCAAATCGATGTCAAAGACCTTAGCCCTGGCCATGGCATCCGCCAAGTTCATGTCGCTTATATCCCAACCCCCAAAAACAACATCATCAGGGTTCACCTGTGTAACAAAAAACAAAATGAGAAACTGATAAAAGGGTAGGACGAAGCCATGAATTTGCAGTGAGTTACAATACCATGGGGAGTAAGCTCTTGAAAGGAGCATAAATCTCTTCCCCATTAAACGATCCAACTCGAATGGTTGATGCCTGGGTGAGCGACCCAAAATAATTGGCTTGCTGTACTTTATCTTTGGTAGCCCAAGAAATTCCTCTGAGAACATTAAACATTTATAAATTTAGAACCAGACAAGAATAGCCCACACCAAATCTTACCAAACCCATTTACATTAAACAAAATCAGAAATTAGAAATCATAAGAAAGAAGATTGAGATGGGAACCAAGAAACTCACTCCCGATTAGCAATGACACCGCCAGTAAGGGTTGAACCATTGTTTCCTCCCCAACCCACAAGCAAAACCCTATCAAAATTTCAGAAAACTAAGAATACAAGAACAACTAAAAGCAGTTTCTTTTTTTATTTTCTTAAAAATTAATCGATTTCTTTAAGGAATAGCATGAAACAGAATCAGGGAATCTGGTAGCTAACCCTAGCTTAGGAACACGAGTATCAGTCTTGAGCTCATATTGAACAGTCTTAGGCTTGACGATCCATTGGTAAGAACCGTTTCTGTTTTCATGAACAAGCTCAGTGGTCTCATAACTGTACACAGATTGAATCTCATTCTCTGAGTATTTAACATTAGGGCTCTCAACCTTGAAGCTCTCAATGAACATCGTTAATGAGACTACTGAGCTGAAACCAGAAAACCCAAGCACAAAAATGGAGAAGATTTAAGAACCCTTGACAGTGGAAAGCCTCAACTCTCAAGAACCGTTCAGCTCTCCGTCTTCTAAGAGCTTGATGATCCTTCATCCAAGTTTGGCTTCCAACGCGTCCTATTTATAGACAAATCGCAGCGACACGTGACTTGAAGAGATTGGTTGTGGCCCCAATAAGACTATTGGAGCCTTCGTGGTAAAAAAAGCAAAAGCTTAAGGTGGGCCATGCCAAGAGATTGGGGCCATCAGGCCATGGAAGGCTATATGGGTTGATAGCGTCCACTTAACCGCTCGTACGGGAGACACGAGCGAGGGGAGAGCGACCACTGTGGGGACACGCGCGAGGTGCTTTACTCGTGGCGAATGATGGTGAAGCCACATTTGATCTTTGGTTTGAGTAGTGGGGCCCGCATTTGGGAAGATAGAAGGTCCTGGAAGGAATGGCGACACCCTCGTGCTCGATCTCACCCTACGACAGAATAGCAAGTAATGGAGGCTGCCAAGTAGGACTTACTCCGCATGTGTACCACGGTTTGAGGAATCGGAATCGGAATCGGAATCGGAGCAGTCCGGATTCTGAATTCTGATCGAATTGGTTCGGAGTTAGTTGGATTCGATTCCTAATTTTTGTGTCAGCAATCGGATTGGGAATCGGTTGCTCCACCTGATTTGCCTAATATGCATGTTAAACAGATGGTATTGGATTCCTCACCTCATAAACTAGTTTATAGGGTTAAATTCTCCCAAAATTCATATCAAAAAGAGACTTTGAACAATAAGGATGGCAAGAGGAGGGATGGGAAAGGAGAGGAAAGAGAAAGGAAGAATTCATAAGCGAAATACTTCATTTTGGGAGTGATGTGGTAAAAATTGACCAATCGATCTTCCTTGCAACTCCTGATGCTTTAGTCAATCTGCACAGAACAGTAGAGAGCCGGCTGACCCGACGAGAGACTCTCTAATGACTAAGTCAAATCTTTTCATAACAGATACTCAAGAGAGTTTTCAGTCAAAAGAAGTAATCGATCCTCATAATGGAGGCTTACCTTGGTATTTACAGGTTGCTGATGGAGGGAGGAAAGAAGACGTTCGTAGAGAGTCCTATTGACGTGTGGAGTCCCTCAGAGGTATGGCTCTCTGATGCTAGGAATATTCTAGATCTTAAGGCATACTTTTGGAATATTCTCCTCCTATCTCGGAAGTGCTAGTTGTGGGAGGGGTGGATGTCCCTAATGACGTGTAGTGCATAGAATCCTGACCTTGTAAACAGGGATTACGTTATTTGAATGTAGGAGTCGATGAGAGCACGTTTTTGGGAACCCTGCCTGATGATGTCGAGCTGAGGTGGCAGCTCGACCTGAGAAGGACCGAGGTGGCAGCTCAACCTGAGAATGACCGAGGTGGCAATTCGGCATGAGGAGAGGCCAAGGTGACAGATCGGCCTATGAAGGGGCCGAGGTGGTAGTTCGGCATGAGTTGTTCAAACGCTCATTGGCTGTGCTATGGTCAGGGACATATTTACCCTCATCAGAGAGAAAGAATAATGTCAAGTTGCGTAACGTACACGTCTCCATGTATCTATCTCTCTTATCCCACAAAAGGAAGAAGATCCCCATAAATCGATTGATCCTGATTGATTCTTACCCAATCATATTAGAATCTAATAAGGTCATACAAAGTATCGGGACATGTTTGGATTTGCTCCCCACATGGGGATGGGTGGGGACAACTCTAGTGCATCCATGGGGTGTGGGACTCACCTCTGGCGCACAGAACCACACCCCCATAGAGGGTTCAGATCAGTCCCCATGTGGGGAGCGCTTCGGACTTGTAACCATATGTCATGGATTGAGTATGGTTTTCTTTCACTGTGTTTCATGGGACCACATGTGCGTCTGATTTCCACACACGGCTCCTCCAAGCACAGGGAACTTCTAATAAGAATCACCTTTTAGCTTTTTCTCCAAAGATGGTTTAGCTTCCTACTTAGTCAATGATCTAATGCTATTATATTCTTTATTTTTTTCACTATAGTTAAAGAAAAACTTATTCTTAATTATTGAGCAAAGAAAAAAAAGGATTGGATTTTCCTAAGGCCATGGTGAATGGCAATGTAGTCCATGGAAAGTGTAAAAGGGGGGAAAGAGGGGGGCGGGGGGAGGAGTGATGGGTCACATATGGACAATCTCATCATTGCGAAAGAAAACTTTATCAAAAAATGAATAATTTTTTTTACAATAACTATCCACCTATCAAAAAATAGTTTCTTCCATCGTCAATTCACTATAACTTTAGCATCTAAACTTCAATCTATCAAGCCTTGCTTGATTAGAAGTGAAGTAAAATTAGAATAAGTCAAGAATAAAAACTAAAATGAAAAAGCTAATTTTCATCATTACAAATGGTAATTATTTAACTAACTAGAAAACTGCTAAATATGGTAACTAAGTTTTAGGGAAAAGGTTGGGTATGTCGTCGATATCAAGTATGCTAGCACCCATTGTGTCTATCTCTCTCTTCCCTTTTATAAAATAACCCTCATATGATACTCCATCACGTGTTCCTATTGGTGCTAACCGTTAGCATACTTGATATCGACGGCATACTTATCCCTCTCCCTAAGTTTTATTACAATTTTTGAACTTTTTAATTATCAAACTATTATTTAAAAATTTTCAATCAAAATACTAAAACTTCAAAAAATTTCTCTATATTATGGGCCTCACATAGTTTTCAAATTATTTTATAAGAAAAACTTCTCTGAGCCGCCAAGGGGAGGTTACATTATTGCCCTCTCTCTCTCTCTTAAAATAAAGTCGGTGCCCTCCTATGTACGGAATTATCCCATCACATCTCATTGATTTCTCTATGCGGATTGTGCAAATAATTTTCACCATATCTTATAACTGGAGCTCTTTCTCAAAAAGTAGAACAAACCTCCTAATAGAGATGGAGCTAGGGCCCAAGAACTGTCTCAATCCCAAATGCACATGTTTAAGACCACAGGCAGGCCATGGCCACAAACAAAGGCAAACCAATAACCCTTTACCACAATACAAAGGATGGAGGCCTATTCTGGAATCTAGACTATTTTCCCATACGAGACATGTAAAACTTTCATGGCGGCTATTCCTTCTTCCGGGGAGGAAAGACGTGTATGGTTCTCAAGAGTCTGAGAATATAAAACTATTGTGAGGACATCAGAAGCTCACATACGCAAGGTTGGAGAAGATACAACACAACTCACAAGTGACACAGTCGGTTCTAAAGAAGATAGAGATTTATACATGCATATAATTGGAGTTTCTACTTAATACTTTCCCAATAATGTGATTTTACAAAAGTTTCCTTGTCACCAATGTTAAAGAGAGAATCTCTATTCTCTCTACATCAACGGTGATGTTCATCATTGATTCTCACGGGTTATTATTTTAGGTTCGAAATATCCATTCTCAGTCTAATTAAAGGGTGAAATGGAGTGGAAGAAGAGATTCTTTCTTCACCATGAGCTCATGAAGAGAAATTTTGGGTCCAACTTTTTTTTTTAAACTTATTGTTTACAGTTATAGTTTCATCAACTCTAGTGGTCTTTTTTTTTTTTTTCGGACACCTTTTGTAATATAGACTTCGGGTTCATTATTAACCCCTACTGTCTATCATTCATGATTTGAAATATCATTCTCTAGTCTAATAGAAGGTCATATGGGGTGGATGAAGAGATTCGCTCATCACTAAAAGTTAAAAGAAACTAGGTCCTTTTTTTTTTTTTTTTTTTTAAATTTATTATGAGCATGTTTAGGGTTGTAGCTTCACAAATATTAGTAGTGATAATTTTTTCTTTTTAGTTAACACCTTTTGCTTCTAACATGATATACATTACACTATATTAGGTTTTATGGTGTAGACAAGTACAAAGGAGTTGATCTGATTTAGATTGAAGAAATTAAAAGAGTTAGTGATAGGCCTAAAATGGTCCTGGGAGAAGTAGTGAGGAAAGATATGCATAGTTTAAGTCTTAAGTCAGTTATGACCTCAAATTGAATTGTTTGGAGGGTAAATATCCATATAGCTAACCCCATTTAATCAAGTTGTTATTGTTGTTATTGTTGTTGTTAAAGTGTTCTTTGCTTTTTATTATTATTTTTAATATTTTGTCTTTACTTAAGTTCATGTCGGTAACTCTATTTAATTGTGATAAGACTGAGTTTGTTCTTGTTGGTGGTGGTATAGATCAGGGTAGAAAATGAAAAAAATAAGGAAAGGGTCTCAAAGCCAAATTAATCTAGAGCCAAACACTTGGATAGAATAAAATGGATCTATGACCACCACAACCCTATATTTGCTGGCTTGACACCAAAAGCTCCACTTTCAACTGCTTGTCTAGGGTTGAACCTTGGGTTTTTTGCGGACTTGAAAAGCCATTTACAGATGATTTACTCCCAGTCAATGGCTGGGTTGGGCTGGGCTGGGCTGAGTTGAGATATTCTAACCAGATCGACCTCTAACCAGGTGGACCTGGCGGATCTAAATAGAACAGGTTAGGTTAGGGTTCTGAAAAGAAGGGCCAAGCGCGGCCCAGTTCCACCCCTCATTATTAGGTTGGGGAAAAGATGGGTTTTCAGAATCCCAGTGTCTAGTCCTGGACTCCTGGCTCCCCTGTTCCTGGTAAGGGTGATGGATTCTCGGCCAGTGATTCCAGAAAATGAGAGCAATAATAGTGAGAAAATCCAAATTTTGTTTTGTGGTCCGTGAGAGCTGTTTTGTGGATTTGATGCACAACCCTTAATGCTCACAGCCTGACAAGTGGCGCAACCCATTACCAAACCTCACTTTTGGTACAGAAGGGTCCACATCCTTCATCCATTTTCCACACTTTTCACTTTCTTTTCTTTTCTTGCTCTTTCTAAGGCCCAGTAAAATAGTGGAGGATTGTGTGCGTGTGTTTCATGTGTCCTCCGTGGGATTGTAATGGTTGGACTTGTGAATGACACCTATCTGTCCATTACATTGTGCAAAAAATTAGAATCAGCAATGGGATCGGCCATCTCTAATTCTGATTCAAAATCATTCAAAATCTACCAAAATTGATCAAAACTGGCCTAAAACCTTACAAATCAAAATTTTTTTTTTTTTTTTAATTGAGAATTGGTTTCGGGAAGTCAGTAGACAGTAGGCATGTAAATGGTTCGGATATGAATCTAATGTGATCGGATTTAGATATATTTTAATCGGATTTAGATCCAGATCAAATTTAGATTTTTTGACTATCCGTTTTATATCTTTGATCTGTGATTTTGGACCTTCCTCCCCCCTCCCAATGTACTATGATCTTAATCCATTTTTCTAAGTTGTCATGGTTATTTTTCTCAATCTTTAAAATGTGTCTAAATTTCAAGAACCTTCAAAATCATTAATTGATTATCTAATTTAATTAAAAATTATTTTTTAAATAATTTAAATTCAAATCTGATTGAGTAAGGATGCAAATTCAAAATTTCGACTCTCCGCATACATTCTTAGAAATCAGATCCAACTGAATCTGAGTATTATCTGTGAGATTGATAGTCAGGGTGTGATCACTATCTCTCACCTCAGCCATTAAAACCATCAATGATGAGCATTAATCTCATTGGTCCACTTGGCATCTATTGCAGAACTATCCCTGAGCTATCCAAGTGTTTCCTCGAGATCGGATTTCAAGTTTGTTTCATGAAATCTAACCATTGCGTCGACTGACCAGTGGCTGGAAATCAACTTGGGCTGGCCCATGAGAAATATGGGCTTTGACATGAAATATTTATATCAAGGTGGGCAATCCCCATTGTCAAAACTCATCATTGCCCGACCCAACCCAGTGTGAGTTTCACATACTCCTATTTGGGGGCAGGCAGGACTCAGAGTCAGCGAGAAACTCCATTTGATTGCAAGGAAAACTAAGAAATGAGGGTGAAAGAAAAGAAAATATTTATAGACAGACCTGGATCTCTATATAAAGAAACACCAGAATCTTTTCATTGCATTTTCCTTCCAATCAAACACTAGAATGAAATTTTCAATAAAATATATTTCACTTCTAGGGAACTCTCCCTTGCCAAAAAAGATATACATGTTTATAAATTGAACATTTGGACTAGAACTTGGACCGACTGAAAAATCATTTATTCCTATGGTCAAAATAGTCAAATGAGTAAATATAGTAAATGCTCCAAGGTTCAGTATAAGTCAAGGTTTTGTTTTTGGTATATGAAGTTGTTCGATCAAGACTGGTGATTTACATTGATATGCTGTAAAAGGTCTTTAATTCGTTCAAATTCTTAATAAGCAATATTTCTATCTACTTCTCCCAATTTTTAAAATGACAAATTATATAATTAATTGAAAATATTTTAATAGGCTTCAAAATGAAGATATCTCTCTCTCTCTCTTTGAGAGCGTTTTGGCTCCTAAACCAGTTCAAGGACCAATGGGAGCACACTCGAAAGTATCAATAGGATGGACAATCGGACCTTTGATGGGATGGATGGTCATTTCGCTGCCTTTGTGTCTAAACACAGCTCCTAGACTCATATTTGGAATCCTTTTTCCTTTTTTTAAATAGCATTATATGACTAGTTCCATGAATTAAGAGTTCGTTTGGTATCGTTTCTGTTCCAAAAACGCTGTTTCGTGTCAAAAACGAAAATTTCAGTTTTTTTTTTTCACTTTTTGTTCCAAAAAAACAGAAACAGACCATAAGTACACCAAACAGAAGATTCCGTTTTTTCGTTCCAATAGAACGAAAAAACTCCAAAACGATACCAAACGGAGCCTAAAGAGTCAACTACCTAGTTTGAATAATTTGAATGATTAAAATGTCTAAACAAAAAACCCATTTAACTGGCTACAAAGTATTCCAAGGGACCTTGGTCCTTCAAGTATTGCTAATTATTTATGCATGGCATTCTATTTGTTTTCTCATCATCGTTAGCCTCTCAGACAACTCATCAAAGCATTCGGATTAAATGCTAAGTAATGTATTATAAGAGTTAGACAAATTAGGATTTACTTTCAAGAGACTAGAGAGTATCCATAAACATATTCTTGGCTAGTTAATCTGTTGTGCAATATTAATATATACTTTATGAGAATGTAATTCTAAAGCTGTACAAGACTACTTAATGTACCCCTTGTATAACAATTTGGTGTGCAAAACCCATGATCACCAAAAGGTCTTGAGTTCGAACCTCTTGACTTTTACCTTTCTTCTCTACTATCTATTAAGTGTACTCACCTTCCCTATGATATATTAGGATGGGCGTGGGGGGTAAGATCAACTCTTCTTGGTCCTAATTCCCTTAATCCCCATGCGTATGATAAAGAACCTTTCATGTCCATTTAATCTTTAAATTTAATAGAATTAAAAGAATATCCTTTTTCGTTATATGATATATAATGCACATGCAACTCATAAGTAAAACCTATAGCCATATTAATTAAGTAAAGAAGACGCCAACTTTCAGCGGATTAGTAGCATCATATAATATAGATTAAAAAAAAAAAAAAAAAAAAAAAACACACAACGTGTCGTATATAAGTTTGTCTTTATCATTTCATTGTCCATAAAGTATCGTCCAACCTTATTGTTTTGTTATAAAAATGAGGAAATCGAAGCAATCCAGATACAATGGGTAAGGATGTGAATTTGTAACCGAAATCATTTATCAAAATTAAATCGATTCATTTACATCAAAATCGTAAAATCGTTTAGTAAATGATGTGGTTATGGTTTCCAGTTTCAGGCCGATTAGCAAAACGGGTTGGGTTGATTTTAACCACAAAACCCGTTGGTTTCAAACCGAATTGAAACCATTTAAACCATTTAAGCCAATCCGATTAATCCGTATAATAATTAAATAAAGCAGGGGCAGAATCGATATATCACTTCTAAAAATACAACCCTAAGTAAAAGCGATTGGAATGAAATGGATTTGAGACGTCTCATATTCCCTACTTCCCTTTTCATGGTTTGAACCCTTAGTTTTCTCAATCAGGTACGTATGATTAATCTATTAGTTACAAAAGAACCAAACAATCTTCATTCAATTCTGCCCGTCTTCTTTATTCTTCTTCCCAGACTCTAATCTAAGAATATGATGATTCATTCATCTCTTTCATTTGCACGGCCTTGAGAATTAGGAACTTGGGTTTTTGGGTTTATAAGGGAATGCTCGGGGAGATGAAAAGGATCTTGGGTTATAAATCGAGTGACATTGGAAAATGGCAATGCAAAGAAATAGCACTAGATTATCAAATTAAGACATATCATCATCAACATAGAATATCTTATTTGTGGTTGACAATTATTTTTGGATAGACTTATGATCTTCAGTTTAGAGATGGTTGCAAGTTATAACAAATCGATTGTAAACCGTTTTATAAATCGTATAGAATAAATCAAAACCGAAACAGTTTAAAACCATGAAACCGATACCGTTTAGAAATCGTGAAAATCGAAACCGTTTATTAAACGGTCACAGTTTCAGAAAGTGTAACCATTTAGTAAATGGTGCGGTTATGATTTTAGTTAAATAAATGTGAACCGAATCGATCCGCACCGTTTAAATCAAAACTAAACCGATTAACACCCTTAACCATGGGAGATGAAATGATAATCCCACCCCTCATGAATGCGAAAAATGCATTTATGTTGATGCTCCCGTTTGCACTATGATTGGCCCCCATGTTGAGGCAAAGACGCACTGCTTTTTAAAGAACCCTCTCTCATAATAATGTTTCTATGGATGAAAGATCTTTGTCGGTCTGACATAGGAAATCTAGATGAACATGTGGGATTACCTTCAGCACACCTAGGGGGCAATATGATCATTTCACATCTACTATATCCGAACATTTGCTACACCAGATTGGTAGGCCCCTACTTCCCTATTTCCATATTCCTCTCCCATTAAACGCGTTGTAGTTGCTTCCGCGTTGTCCCTATTGGCCTGATGTTACGGTTGATTTTTTAAGCATATACGATAACTTCAATGAAGGTTGCTTAGGATATCAAAAAGGTTCCATGGACGTGCTGGAAGAGAGAGAGAGAGAGAGAGATTTGATGCTAGATTTTCTTAATCTCTAGAGGATGATGATGAGTGGATTAAATTTTGGTGTTTTGATTTTAATACAAACAGGACGGTAAGGTAAGGATTTCCATAACGGGTAATAAGATTTGGTACGTGAAAGGTCATATGGGCTTGAAATTAATTCTGTGGATTTTTATAGAGAGAATGGATGAATCTCCTTTTTTTCTTTTGGTATTCAAGGTGTTCGGATCTTTGACCTAACTAATCCCTTGTGATTGTGGATGAGTCTTATTCAAAACTTCAAACACATATTTTATATATAGAGTAGGAAGAAACTTTTGTCCAAACAAATAACACAATTTGGAAAATCATTAGGAGAAAGCTTTTCGTCACCTATATAAGACGGTTCATTTAACGTCCGAGGACTCACAAATTCAATAGGTTTTTAGTATGTTTTAAAACCTTCTAATATCTTTTGGACACAATCTAAAGCCCCACGATGAATGTGAATCACCGTCCATTCAATGTATGTTAGAAAAATTCGGATCCATGAAATTAAAAAGTAAAAAAAAAAAGATGTGTAAGTTGACTTTGTCTGATCTTGAGGAAGAAAACAATGGCATGAGAAGAATGGTACACTTAAACACTTAGGCTATGTTTGGTAGCCAAGAGAAGAAAAAAAAAAGAAAAAAGAATCTATAAAAGAAAAGAAAAGAAAAGAAAAGAGAAGAGAAGAAAAGAGAAGAAATGATGAGAAAATAAAAAGAGTATGTATGTTTGGTTGCCAAGAGAAGAAAAGAAAAGAAAATAAAAAAATTCAAAAAATTTTGAATAGAGAGATAGACACATAGGAAATAATTGTGTAATCATTCATTTTTTGTCTTATTATGTTTTCATATTTTCTCATATTTTCTTGTGTTTTTGGCAAGAAAACTTTGGGAAAGCAAAATAAATTTTGCAGTTCCCAAGAATAATTTTGAATTTAAAAAGAGGAATCTCCTCTTGGGTGAAGAAATACCAAGAGCAAAACAAAATTTTTAACCCAAAGAAAAAAATACAAAATTTCTTTTCTTTTCTTCTCTTGGCTACCAAACACAGCCTTAATAAAAATAAGGACCAAATCCCCAACTTTCGTTACTTCCAAGTTTTCTCACCTCCTACCAAAAAAAGAAATAATCGATAAGTTACTGAAAACCTTCTTCATATAAAAGTTAAAGTACATCCAAGCAATACAAGTCCTTGGGGCTCTCAACTTGGAAAGATTGTGTCCATGTGGAAGTGCTATTTCAAACTATATAGTGGGTTCTATGCGATGGAGGGTGGAGCCCACTGGGATGAAATTTAGTTGCTGCTGCTGCCACCCCTGTGGCAGCCAAAGAAATGTGATATAAAGGGGCATTTTGGAAAATATTATATTGTAAAAGAGTATTTGTTAACCCAGGGGGAAGTGAATATTCTACTTCTTTGGCTGCCAGCAGGGGATTGCAGCTACTTGACTGCAACCCGGGTAGCAGCCAAATTTTTTCCCATTGAATGTGTTCGGATACCTTGGGATGACATTTGATCCGAAATACACAGTTGGTGCTTGTGAAAACGGAACTTGTTGGCTTGGCAGTTAATGGTTGCAACATTCTACAAGAAGAGGAAGAGGAGAAGAATAAGAAGTCCCTTTTGGTAAAGAGACAAGGGAAAATACTCAAAATGGCATATAAAGTCAAATAATATGGCATTGATTAGTCAACAATTTCAACATTGCATTCATCGAAAACCCCAAAAAATATGAAACAACCAGAGTTACATAGTCAGTGTTGGAAGGCTCGATCGGTGGCTCACCGCATCACAAGTGGTCTTTGTTTTGATCGATGCATCCGAGGCTCACAAAGAGGTTAAGTTTTTAAAGGAAGGGTTCCATGAGGACATGAGGACGCGAGGAACACACCAATGAGGGGGCAATAGAGCGGTTTCACAAATAGCTCATTGTTTTTTGGTAGAACCCAAATAGCTCATTGAGAGAGAGAGAGAGAGAGAGAGAGAGAGAGAGAGAGAGAGAGAGAGAGAGAGCTGTAGCCTCTGCTCTATGAACCTCATGACTCCCAATGACACAATGTAAGGAGAATCTTCCATGCCGTACTAATGGACAATGTAGAGAATTGTATCATTCACATAAGGGTGTTAATTGGTTTGGTTTTGATGTATACGGTATGATTCAGTTCGGTTCACATTTATTTGATTAAAATCAAAATTGAACCATTTACTAAACAGTTGCACTTTTTGAAACAGGAATTGTTAAGTAAACGGTTTCAATTTTACGATTTTTAAACGGTGTCAATTTCACGATTTTAAATGATTTTGATCGCGGTTTAATCCATATAATTTCTAAATGATTAGCAATATGGTTTGCTAGTTAATTCTTTCCTAAATTAAACCCATCATGTTTTGTTAAAACAACTTGACAACTAAGCGAAATAAAAAGAGGAAATTACGCTCCCCTCCCCTAAACTAAGGGTGTCAATTCGTGGCCCGAC
>NC_056567.1:29483398-29508574 GCF_013358625.1 Macadamia integrifolia | reverse complement strand
TAAAGAATAAAAACTAAAAAGTAAAGACATGTTCACATTTTAAATAATGGTTATATTTGGTATCATTTATTGATTTATTGTCATTTTTTTGGGCTTGCATGAGTGGGCCGGAATATAAGAGCACATTTTAAAGAGGGCCCGTTTTAAAACCGGTTAAAGCCCGTTTAACATTAAACATGTCTGTAGCCCGGTTAAGGCCCGACTAAAGCCCGATTAAGGTAGCCTGATTGTAGCCTAAGATCGACCGACCGAATATAAAGTGTACCATGCCCTCAATAACTAAGCCCGATTAGTTAAATGGGCGGACACGGTGTAGCCTTTGAAAGTCTTCAAGCCCGATTAACCCCGATCGAAACCGGACCGGCCCGACCGGTTGACACCCCTACCCTGAACTATGGCTTAATATCAAGTTCCCCCCACGTACTTTCATATATACCAACACCCTCCCCTCTAGTTTGAAGATGCTTTCAATCGTACTTCTTCCATTAGATAGCCCTGTTAAGTAATGACATCATCATTTAAACAAATAATTTTATGCCGAACTTACCCTTCCCAAATGAATTAAGCCTTAAACCCTAAAAGATCTCTGGCATCACTACGCTCCACTGTCGATTGCTGAAATCTGGTGGCGATTTGCTCCATCGTCACTTTGCTCCGTCATCGGGAGAGCTATTCTTGGCTGTCGATTTGCTCTGCCGCCCTAACCAACTCGTTAGGGCTCCCTTCTTTTGGATCGAGTTTTGGAGATCTTGTTCGGTTCTAGGCGTTAAAAGGAAGAATCTCTAATTAGAATTATTTGAATGTGTCGAAAGCAAAGATTTGATTTTTGAAAAGCTCGGATTACTTTTGTTTTGTTTTTTTGTTTTTGTTTTTGTTTTTGTTTTTGTTTTTTTGTTGGGCCTGCTAGGATTTGAAAAATATTCCGCGCCATTCAGCTCTGCAATAGTAATGGTGATCTCAACTATGATAGGAACCAAAAATCCATTGCAGATGTAAAATAGGTAAAAATTGAATTTTTCTTTATTTGTTCCTTTAATTTTAAGTAATCCCATGTAATTTTAAATGAGGAATAACTGGTTTGCAAAAAGAAATCGCCTTACAAAACCTTCACTGTGCATCTCACCGTGATCGACAGTGGTGTAGCATCAGAGATAGATTATCAGATGGGAGAAGAAGACTTGATCACAAAGCGAGATATGATAAGGGGCTAGACCCCTGGGAGATTATTTATATGGGATTTTCTCAGGTCCGATTCCTCTCACCACTGATCTCACATCGTTTATGGGGATGGGGGTATGTCCTTTGGTTGTCTTCTTGATCAAAGGAATAAAATCTCAGCCTCTCTTCCACCTCCTCCCATGGCTCAAAGAAATGGACTTCACATCATTATCTTTAGGTGCACTACCAAATTCTCCGGTGAGGATGCGAAGGAGATGAAGCTTGCTTGAGAGCGGCCAAAGAACCAGATCTTAGATTTGACATTAAAACAACTCAGATTCTTCATTGTCATTACGATCATCATCATCGTCATGGTTAAGAACGATAGGCCCTTGAAGAGGATGAAGAGAAGAGTCACCACAGATCTTTATGACTTCCTGAACTTTCCTGACAATACTAGTGGTGGTAACCACCCGGACGGACCTTTCAGGCTAAATGTAAGATCGTTCCTCTTGAAGAATGCAGAGCTACCTCCACCTTCGTCTCCGTTCCTGCACCCCCTCACATGGCAGATAGTGTTCCGGATTGGCGAGTTGGTAGAAGGACTTGACCCTTCGTTTTCATGTTCACACTCTTTGGATTTTGCTTGGTCGGTTTCTAGACTTTTTGTCCGTTTCCAGTGCCGGTTATATATATATATATATATATGAAATTGTCTTTTTACAAACCAATTTAACACTGTAAGCCACTTATGGAACGATTGAAAGCATCTTCAAACTAAGGGGAGGGTATTGATGTATATGAAAGTATGTGGGGGGAACTTGATATTAAGCCATAGTTCAGGGGAGGGGAGTGTAATTTCCTCAAAAAAAATATTACATGGAGAAAGTGAAATACAAACAAAGCTGCTAATGAACACAACTTATCGTTAGTGTTCTAAAATTATAGAGCATGAGATACTGAAAACACATCAGTTAAACCCTTATTCTATTAAATCACTATATGGGTTAAACGGATCGGTTTTGATGGTGTAAACAGTTTGGTTTTTACGATGTCAATTCGGTTTGAAACCGATGGGTTAAATGGTTCAAACTAAACCGACTTGTTTAGCTAACCGGTCTTAAACTTGATACCAGAATCAAACTATTTACTAAATGATTTTACGATTTCAATGTAAACAGTTCGACTCGATTTGATTTCCATAAACGATTGATGTTTCAAATTCACATCCTTGCATGAGACCCCTATGATTAAGATAATAGAAAGAGGGAAAAAAAAAAATTCTTTTAACAATAACACACTAGTGTCATGTAGAATAATTTTTCCCAATAATATTTGATTTTGTGGAAAAAAGAAAACCTTTTAATTTTAGTATTAGCAATAAAATATCACATGCAGTTTCTTAGGTATGAGTTCGAAGTTTGTAGGTTGACTATCACATGGTCACGTTTTGGATCTTAAGACAACTTTGGAGTCTCCGCAGGACATGGTTTATTCTAATTATGATCTAATTAGAAACTAATATTTTTTTAAGAAACCATTTAATAAGCTTGAAGCATTATTTAATCTCTCCCCATCAATCTCTTTCTTTATTATAATGGTGAGA
Source organism: Macadamia integrifolia (assembly GCF_013358625.1). Taxonomy (NCBI): domain Eukaryota; kingdom Viridiplantae; phylum Streptophyta; class Magnoliopsida; order Proteales; family Proteaceae; genus Macadamia; species Macadamia integrifolia. The sequence goes on along the minus strand of NC_056567.1, from coordinate 29,505,810 downwards.
TGAGATTCAACCCCCATTTTTAAGTAATAACCAACCCAAAAATCTTGATAGGAAGAAAGAATGGTGAGGAAGGCATGGATGCACCTAACTCCCAACCAAAACCAAACACCTCCTTAAGTCATTCAATTACTAATCAATCAAAGCTATCCCCACACTATACATGAGAGTGAAACTTCATTATAATCACTCCTTCATCACACATTGCAATTAACGCCTTGGACCCCACCAATTTAAATAGGCCTTTCTTCTAACAATATTAGATTTATGAATAATTATTATTTAAAAAAAATATTAACTCACGTCATATCAAAATTCTCTCTCTTTCTGACAATTCATCTCTTCGTTTAAGAGATTAAAAATACAGAATTAATATCAATCGTTCTTCTTGAAATCATGCTTGCCCTCTACAAATGAATAGTATCCTATGCTTCTCATATTACAATGAACATGAACATGAAAGTTAGAAACACGTTTTGGAATTTTTTTCGAATTCATATTAGAATTGACTGTTACAGATCGTTGATTCTTGACATTTAGGATTGGATTAGGGTTTTTTTTCCCTCTATTTCGAATGATTTTTGAATAATACAGGTGATTCCCAGGATCGATCCGGATCTCAATTCTTGTTTTTAAAACCTTGATTAGAATTCAATTAATAAAAAAACCCAGATTAGAATTTTATTAAAAAAATGATTAGAAGATGTGTTCATCAAAAAGAGGAAAAGAAATGAAAAAGTAAATAAGTATTATAAGAAGTCGTCAAATCACGTATAAGTCCACATCATTTTTTGATCGCAACAATTAAAAAAGAAGAGTTTTTTTACGCATTCAACGTTCAAACTCCGTTATCTCCCTCTTGGGTAGACAGCAGACTTGGGTCTCTCTCTCCTATCTTCTTCTAATAAGCGAAGAGTTGGTCAACAAAACCTCCCAACTCACAGTCAAAACATGCTAGACATCCCCCAAGATTTAACAAAATGGTGTCTGAAAAAATTGTGGGGGTTTATGGGTCATGAGATTTGGTTCTTATATGCCATTCAAGTATTAAGATTTGTAGAGAGGGAGTCGGAGTGAATTTTGGGGTTTTTTAAGACTTCTGAATTGGATTTTGGAGTATTTAGCGAGAGAGAGAGAGACCAAGCGGGGTAGTTCCCAACTACTACAGGAGAGAAGATAAACAGGTGGGCAGGTGACACGTGAAGGCCTCATTAAAGCCGTTAGTACCCATTCCCTCTGTCCAAAATTCTTTAGCTCAAGCTTTACACGATAGACATTTGATTCCTGAGACAAAAAATCTTCTTAGACTCAAAGCTCTCATGAACTTGAAGGCGGTATTGGAAATCTGATTCTGGGTTTCTTCAGATTTCTTGTTTCGCTTCCTCTTCTTGGAGGTTAGTTGACCCAATTCTCCATCTGGTTGCTGTATCTGCTTCTGAGCTGCAATGCTTGGTTCCCTTATTTATTTTAATTTTCTTGTTCATAGTTTCTCCTTGACTCTTCCGTCTGACTACAACAGGGGTGTATGGATTTTGTTCTGACATCACTAAAATGTATTGATGTCTTGATGGGTTGTTTGCATTCTCTACACAATTCATGGTTTTGTATGGGTTTGGAGATCTGAGAGGTGTTTTAGAATGTGATCCTGTTGAATTGCTCCGTTTTAAATTTTTATGACTACTGAGATTTTGAAGATTATGTCTTTTCCGTACTTTCAAGCTTTCAATTTTGCTCATCCTATAAAAGAGCCAACTTTTCATGTACGCTCCTTTTCCATGCTTCATATTGCTTCTCTTTATAAGCCCAGGTTCCGTTCTTCTCCAGCAGAGAACCCTTTTCGTCTTTTAAATTTTTCGTTTTCTTTAGTTGGTATGATTTCTCTTTTGAAGCTCTGTTCTTTTTCAGTTGATTCGGGTGAGAGTGCTACACGAAGTTGAATTGAATTCACCCTTGCAAAGCCTCACTTCAGCATTAAATTCAGAACTTCTAAATAAACTTTTGACTTGAGATGGTTGCACAAAATTTTAATAGGGGATAAAGTAAACCAGTGATTAAGTTCAGTACTAAACTGCCTATACTTGGAATTGAACTTGTTGATAATATTCTATAGGTGCAGCATGTTTGAATCTCAGAAGGTTCCTCCAATGGCTGGAGTTTTGCGTGGCAAAGGGGTCATAAATGGCACAGTCCCAAGGCATGCAGCTGCATCAACTGTTAATGAGTTCTGCTATGCTCTTGGTGGGAAGAATCCAATCCACAGCATTTTAATAGCAAACAATGGAATGGCAGCAGTGAAGTTTATGCGCAGTGTCAGGACATGGGCCTATGAGACCTTTGGAACTGAGAAGGCAATCCTTTTGGTGGCCATGGCTACCCCAGAGGACATGAGAATCAATGCTGAGCATATCCGAATTGCTGATCAGTTTGTGGAAGTTCCTGGTGGGACCAACAATAACAACTATGCCAATGTGCAGCTCATTGTGGAGGTGCGTATTCATATTGCATTCATGTATCTTTCTGATAATTGATTGCATAATTGCTGAATTATTTTGAAGAAATGAGGAGACAAGAAAAATTGAAAGAGTGATGAATTTCTAATTGAGAGATAAAGTGTAAAATGCCTTATCTGGCAAATTTTGATTATGTTATTTATTATCTGGACTTTAAATGGTTAGGAAACTCTAACTGGAAGACCTAAAGAGTAAAACTAGCAAAAGGTTGATGAATTTGTAAGTAAGAAAAATAACTTCAGTCAGTTCCTACACAAGCACAATCTGGGAAAATTAACCATCTATGATTTTCCACCAGTTCTGGTTTTTGTTACTATGCTTCTTGTTAGGTAGCTGAGTAGCATTTGGTTTTATCTGATTTCTGTTTCTTTTGGTGTTTAATTGGTTAAATTAAATTCTGAACTTCAGTATACCTGTTTTATATTTTAGTATGATTGCTCTAAGCATTTTCGGATCTTCAGATGGCAGAGATAACACATGTTCATGCGGTTTGGCCCGGTTGGGGCCATGCATCAGAGAACCCCGAGCTGCCTGATGCACTGAAATCAAAGGGTATTATATTCCTGGGGCCACCTGCTGAATCAATGGGAGCATTGGGTGATAAGATTGGTTCATCACTAATTGCTCAAGCAGCAGGGGTACCAACACTTCCATGGAGTGGATCTCATGTGAGTCTTATTTTCTGTTTTGTCCTAATTCTTCATTTGTGGGAGGTATTTCAGAGTCAGTGCTCTAAGATTTCCTCTTCCAGGTGAGAATTCCTACAGAGAGTTGCTTGGATTCAATCCCTGATGATATCTACCGGGAAGCATGTGTATATACAACAGAGGAGGCACTGGCTAGCTGTCAGGTGGTGGGTTACCCTGCAATGATAAAGGCATCTTGGGGTGGTGGCGGTAAAGGCATAAGAAAGGTTTCTCTCGTACTTATATAGGGACTTTCTTGGATGACTCTACTTCATTTCTTGCTGAAGCACCATATACTAATACAAATAAACAATCATGTTAATCCTAATGCAAATGTGAGTTTTCCAAAAAATTTTGCATGTCATCAGTATGGTAGGGAACTTGCATTGGAGCACATGGGCCTACTACTCATGTTTGAATTAACACTTTCCTGTTCACTTTTAACCATTCAGGTTCATAATGATGATGAAGTCAAGGCATTGTTCAAGCAAGTTCAGGGTGAGGTTCCTGGTTCTCCAATATTTATAATGAAGGTTGCTTCCCAGGTGAGATCAACTTCCATTTCCACCCGTTCAATGGAAGAATTCTTTTTCCTTGAATTTGGAATCGGTTGAAATACTATCTTGATGATAATTTGGGTTTCCTCAGAGCCGGCATTTAGAAGTCCAGCTTCTTTGTGATCAGCATGGCAATGTTGCAGCTTTACATAGCCGTGATTGTAGTGTTCAGAGGCGGCACCAAAAGGTAAATTTTCCATAGATGCTTGCCATGTATTCCTTAGATGCTTGCCATGTATCTAACTTTCCTCTTGATTCATTGGTACAAGCATACTCGCATTACAATTTGGGTTTTGTATTTATTTTAATTCCTTTCTCCCTTTGAGAAAATGGTCCCCAAGCATCCTTATGAGCTTACTGTCATTGCAATGTGTTGATCCAATATTTTATGTTGAATAGATCATTGAGGAGGGTCCGATTACAGTAGCGCCTCCAGAAACAGTGAAGGAGCTGGAGCAGGCAGCTAGAAGGCTAGCTAAGTGCGTGAATTATATTGGTGCTGCTACTGTTGAGTATCTATATAGTATGGACACTGGCGAGTATTATTTCTTAGAACTCAACCCCCGATTACAGGTTAGTGGTTCTTTGTGTGTTCTGTTTTCAAGAGAAATTAGTGCAGCTTCTGTGCTACATATCTTAGAAACAATAAGAGCTGATTACATTACGCTGTTGGAACTTGGAAGGTGATTACTGTCTAGTGGTGTTAAGGTGGTTTCATATACTGCGCATCTGATGAATATGTTAATCTTGATAATCTACTAGGGATAAAAATGAACTAGTGAGATGCTTCCACCATCCACTTGATCTTAATTTTTGACTATGACAACAACTGGTGAATGGCTCAGAAGTTGACTCTCAACCAAATAGTTAGTATGAGGTCAATTTATTGACTAGGGGATATCTTAGGTGGAACCTCTGAGCAGTGGGGCCTCAGACATCCAGCATATGTTCCATGTGTTTGGCACGGGGTTGGGTTATGGACATTTCCGTCGTTTGTCTATTGAGGTTTAATTGATTCACCTGATTCATATACACTTGTCTATATTGAACAGGTTTTGTTGAGTTCTCATTGAGTTTTCTCGTTAAATCCTTATTCTATTTCTTTTTAAATTTGTTAAACTATGCAATTCAGGTGGAGCATCCTGTCACCGAGTGGATTGCTGAAATCAATCTTCCAGCGGCTCAAGTTGCTGTTGGAATGGGAATTCCTCTCTGGCAGGTTCCTGGTATGGTCATACTTATCTACAATGTGCTGTTTTAGCCCACATTATCTCAATGGTGAACTTTACAATGATCACATTTTGTGTTGCTATTCTTCTCCTAAACAGAAATAAGGAGGTTTTATGGAATGGAACATGGTGGAGGATATGATGCTTGGAAGAGAACTTCCATTGTGGCCACTCCATTTGATTTTGACAAGGCGCAGTCTGTCAAACCGAAAGGTCATTGTGTAGCTGTGCGTGTAACAAGTGAAGACCCAGATGATGGTTTCAAGCCTACTAGTGGGAAAGTACTGGTTAGTCCTCTGATAGCAAGATATTCCTCTTCTTTTCTGAATTTGAATTTTATGATGAACCTAATTAGAATCGTTTGAATTTTGCAGGAACTGAGTTTTAAAAGCAAACCAAATGTGTGGGCATACTTTTCTGTCAAGGTTTGTCTTCAGATAATGTATGCAGATGGCTTAACTTTCATACTTGAAGGTTTGACATTAACAGTGGCTAATGTAACATCACTATGATTTGCAGTCTGGTGGCGGCATACATGAATTCTCCGATTCTCAATTTGGTAAGCCATTGTTGCGTTGCACAGTGCACAAACTCAAGTGGCCCATTTTCTAAGAAAAATTGTGATATCATTAGTTCCTTGTGCTCAAAACCTTGAGTAAAATACATAGCTTGGATGACTTACATGGGTCTGCATGACTTGAAGTGGGGAAAAAGGGAGGCAAATGAACTCAAATATAGATCTGGAATATCTTAGAGCTTTAGATGCCTCCCAAAACTCTCCAGAGAATGTTCTTTCTTTTATATTTTGGTTTTGCTACAGTAATTTGTTCATAAATCATGTGTATGCGGTGAGTTTTCCATCTAATCATGTAATTGACTTAAGGCACCCAACCTCAGGTAATGTTATGTTATTTGTGTTTTCAGACAATGAACTAGAATCCTCCGGTGTGTAGGTATGGATATGGATATGAAATCGAAAATTGGATTCAATTTTCAGTTCTCAAATACTTGGACATGAATATGCATACCATATTCCTTCTGACACAGTTCGAATTTTAGTTTTTCTAAACTATTATTATTTTCATTGCATACTCCTAAAAGGTTCAATGGAGCTTCTGATATGTTAAACTTCATTTTGGTTGGACTTTCGTAATAAACTCCTTGCTTATTTTCGTTGGCAACATACTATGAACACGTGAGTTAAGATTAACAAATTTGAATCAGGGGAAACATGTATTCTAGAAACATCATGCAGTATTAGTTGCAACATTGTATGGTCTTGATAACTTGACCTGGGTGCGCCGTGCGATAACCATGTTTAAGTAAGCTGCGATAGATGATATCTGTCTCTAATTCAGTAAATATGATTTCAGGACATGTTTTTGCTTTCGGAGAGTCAAGGGCTCTGGCCATTGCAAATATGGTTCTTGGGCTCAAGGAAATCCAAATTCGGGGAGAAATTCGAACAAATGTTGATTACACCATTGATCTTTTACATGTAAAGTTCTTATCCTTTAAGGATACTGTTCTTTGAACTTTCTAATTGGAATTTTTAACCCTGTGAGAAAGAGATGAGTTCAAATAAAACATTTTAATGCAGGCTTCGGAGTACAGGAACAACAAAATCCATACTGGCTGGCTGGACAGCAGAATTGCTATGAGGGTGAGAGCAGAGAGGCCTCCTTGGTACCTCTCAGTTGTTGGCGGGGCTCTTTATAAAGCATCAACCAGCAGTGCTACCTTGGTTTCTGATTATATTGGTTATCTTGAGAAGGGACAAATCCCACCCAAGGTGATGTGCTATCCATACCTTGCTTATTGGGCATTTTGTAATTTAGTATTTTTACTAAAACTAGTTTTTCTTATTTGCAGCATATATCACTTGTTAACTCTCAGTTTTCGTTGAACATTGAAGGGAGCAAATACACTGTAAGTGTGCAAATAATAACTGTGGCCAAAAAGTGCTAATTATCTTTTTCAAAGCATGTTAAATTTTAGTTCATTGAACTCTTTAATAGCACTTTACTAAGTTCGTGGAATGTTTTTCTCTAGATTGAAATGGTGAGAGGAGGACCAGGAAGCTATAGGTTGAGGATGAACCAGTCAGAGATAGAAGCAGAGATACATACTTTGCGTGATGGGGGTCTACTGATGCAGGCAAGTGTTTGGTTTCTCTTGTCATGTTACGCTCTTTGCTTTTTGTGTAGGTTATACACAAATTTTGTGTAAACTTTGCTGTTGGATTTCATCTCCAGCTACTTATTTTGATAATAACTTTCCATGGGCTCTCACTTGTTGTAGATGGTAGAAAGCTTAGGCTGCCAGTGTGAAGACACAGATACAAGTCTGACGGCAGCCGCATTGTGAGGGAAAAAAAGGCCAAAGGTTATGGCTGAGCCCAATCCAACACACCCACCTGCAAAAGCAGGACTTGTTCCGGATTATAGCCCTTTTTATAAGCTTCAATGTTTATATAAAGTAGGGACCTAGCTACTCCTCCCCATAGTGCATAGTTTTATATCTAATATCTGGTAGTTTATAGTGAGACCTAGATATTGAATACAGATATAAACTGTTAGAATTTCCTACAGTATTTCTTTATTTAGGAGACAGCCCTATAATTTTAATGAAATGACGAAAATTTAAAGGATACTTTCAAGATAGACACGAGAAGCTCTGTAAGTTGGTTTGTAATCTCTAGTAAACAATCATGTCTGTGCTAACCACTCCGACGAGGTCATCTTGGCCTTCCTCTTTTTCCTCTTACCCTCCAATTTGCACCACGTGGCTCATTCTTTTAGTTATTCAGTGGTCTTGTTCTACTTGCCTAACCGTTTCAAATGGCTATTTTGCAAATTGTATTGTTGCTACTACTCTTTAAGTTTCCTCAGATTTTTTGTTAATGATTCTGTCCTTCCTAGATTTGCCACTGATCCATCCCAGTCAGGGGTGGCAACAGGTCGTTTCAATTCTTGTTCTGGTCGAATGCACCTTGACCTGAACACACCTGAATATTAATTGGGTCATTCAGCCCTACGTGAATGTGACATGTTTTTTTTTCTTTTGGGTTGACACAAAAATGGCAAAATTTGACATGAAACAACAGTTTTTTTTGCCAAATTATAAAATATGACAAAACCAAATCATGCAAAATCTATATCTCTTTTCAGATGCAGGAGCCATTTATGTAATGAAAAGCATTTAGGTTCTTCCTTTCAGAATGATTTGTTTTTTGGAAGGGGGGGGGGGTGTGGAGACTTTAAAGCACACATGAGCAATTGTGTAAGAAATGATGATATAAATTAGACCAGCGTTCTGATGCGTAACTACATTTGCTGCAGTTGGATGGAAATAGCCATGTGATATATGCAGAGGAAGAGGCAGCTGGTACTCGCCTTCTCATTGATGGAAGGACTTGCTTGTTGCAGGTACTGCTAATTATTCTTTTACCTTGCTATTCCTTTATATTTAGGCTGGCTATCATATGAGATTAATGTCTTTGTTTTCTCCAGAATGATCATGATCCATCGAAGTTAGTTGCAGAGACACCGTGCAAGCTGCTTCGTTTCTTAGTTCAGGATGGGAGCCATGTTGAAGCTGACGCACCATATGCCGAAGTTGAGGTTATGAAAATGTGCATGCCACTTCTACTACCAGCTTCTGGAGTTATCCATTTCAAGATGTCAGAAGGTCAGGCAATGCAGGTAAAATCATTTTCCATCTCAGTGGATGAACTTTTCAGTTATTTACTTATTTCCTTTTAATCCTGGCTTTAACTTATAATTATAATTCACTTCCTTGAAGGCTGGTGACCTTATAGCAAGGCTTGATCTAGATGACCCATCAGCTGTAAGGAAGGCTGAGCCTTTCACTGGGAGCTTTCCTGTGCTGGGGCCTCCTACTGCTGTCTCTGGAAAGGTTCATCAGAGATGTGCTGCAAGTCTAAATGCTGCTCGTATGATTCTTGCAGGCTACGACCATAACATTGACGAAGTAAGTACCTGGGTGCCTTGCACAGTACCATCTGTGTACAAGTGTTTTAATGGTATTGAGAACCTCTGTATTTGTCTTCAAATTAGTTTGATCCTTTAGCTACTACGATTGGGAAGCCATCCATGATCTCATTCGTTGAATGCATAGGCCATTTTCCTTGCCTGCTAGTCATTGTGTTTCTTGTCTTTTTCAGGTAGTACAAGAATTGCTCAACTGCTTGGATAGTCCAGAACTACCTTTCCTTCAGTGGCAAGAGTGCATGGCTGTTCTGGCAACTCGCCTTCCAAAAGATCTCAGAAATGAGGTTGATACTTCTTTTTTACTTTTGTCCCCCCTCCCCCCCCCTTTTGTGTTCTTGAGATTGGTTTTTCACATTGTTGAAAGTTTTGGACTGAGTTAATTTACTTTTGTTTCTATGAGAAACTCAGTTGGATGCTAAGTATAAGGAGTATGAAAGGATTTCAGACTCCCAGAAGAATGTTGATTTCCCAGCCAAATTATTGCGGAGTATTCTTGAGGTTGGTTTCCTGTTTCAATTTCTTCTTACATCCTTATTTTCTTTGAAAAGAAATATAAATTTTGTTTATTTATAGAGATGTTTCTCTCCAGGCACATCTCCTGTCCTGCCCAGACAAAGAAAAAGCAACCCAGGAGAGGCTTGTGGAACCTCTGACGAGTCTTGTGAAATCTTACGAGGGTGGAAGAGAGAGTCATGCTCGTGTTATTGTTCAGTCTCTTTTTGAGGAATATCTCTCTATTGAAGAATTATTTAGTGACAATATTCAGGTAGTTTTTCCAATATATACAATGGTATCCTTTGATCATTGTTTCCTGAATTATGTGGCTTTGAAAGCCAAGGGACTCATAGTTGCATTAAGTCTTTTATTTTTAGACTGAAAAAGGAAAGGAAAATCGAAGAACATAAGGAGTTTCTTGGCATGGTCAAACAAAATAATGAAACTAAAGGAACTTAAACAGAATGGAGGTGGGTATTTTATATTTCAGCGCACCAAATGGGAAATACTTTGGTCATCCTTTCCACTGTTTAGAAGGTATTTAATGTTATGAGTCCTATGACTGATGGTTCTCCTTGGAGTGAGGCTGTAGGAAAATACTCTGAGGTTCAACCTTAGAGGCTTATGTCTGTAGTGTTAATTGCACACTAGATGCAGATGTAATGCCTTAGTACTCCTTATGTTGGGGCTTTTGCACCAAGCATAAATAAAAATAATTTGTCACAATTATTTAATTATTTACCCTTTCTGTGTTACTTGTGGATAAAGGGAAGAAAGTTTTCTTGTTTGAACTGGTAGTTTGTTCATTATGTGTACCATATTTAGAAAATTTTAAAACTATTTTGGGGCTTTATTTCATATTAAGAGATTCTCTATGTTGGAGAGTTTTATAGTTTCTAACCTGCATAGCTTTCTGTTGCTTCAGCATTATTTGTAGTTGAAGACGGCCTTTTCTTAACCTTTTGATGGCAGATAACCAAATGTTACTATTTTTCGATAGTTGATGCTTTTCCTGTTGTCTCTTAACCCCAACCTTAGCTCCTTTGGTCACCTTTTTTTCATTTTTCCTAACCAGAAGTTGCTTCTCCCTTTGTCGAAATTTTCTTTATGCTGATTCAGTTTAATGGTAGATTTTTCTTTTTCTTCACCCCCTCCCAATCTTTATCTGCTGTAAAATTTGACAAATATGCATGTCTTAAGCATTTTGTTTCCTAATTAACATATTTTTTAGACTTGTTGCTTGGTCTATTGGCTAATGCTTAAATTTAAACCCAAAATTCAGAGCAGAGACCTATTTAGGGCCTTTGTGGGGGAACTGAGAAAAATCTGAGCTGCATTTTCCTTCTTGATTTTGATGGTCCTAAATTCCAATGTCTTTTCTTTCTACAGGCTGATGTCATTGAACGTCTCCGACTTCAATATAAGAAAGATCTTCTGAAGGTGGTGGACATTGTGCTTTCTCATCAGGTATCTTCAATGATTTTATGTTGTCATTGGTTTCTTTCTAGACTTATATCATTTATTTGCTTCCCTAGATATTTTTGTAGTTGCTCCTTTTAACAGTGTAACACATATGTTTGTTGCTTTGCAGGGTGTTCGGAGCAAAAATAAGCTAATATTGCGACTCATGGAAGCATTGGTTTACCCTAATCCCGCTGCATACCGGGATAAACTTATACATTTTTCTGCTCTTAACCATACAGTTTATGCTGAGGTCGGTAACTCAACTCAATTATTGAATGTATATTGTTTTTATGCTGCTGCTACCTTTTATATAAGAGAAATCTAAATGCAAGTCATGACAATTCTTTTGTGAGGAAGGGATTTGTTTTTGCTGATGTTCGGATGATTTTCTCTTGTTCATTAATTTTGTGTTGCTTCAGTTTTTTCTTAAAATATTGTAACCTCCTCAATCAGATAACGGACAGAAAGAAGTTCTGAAGTCCAATTGCATATTTTTGTCCTTTCTGCAGTTGGCATTAAAGGCAGGCCAACTGCTTGAACAAACAAAACTGAGTGAACTTCGTTCAACCATTGCAAGAAGCCTTTCAGAGCTAGAGATGTTTACAGAAGAAGGTGAAAATATGGATACTCCTCGGAGAAAAAGTGCCATTAATGAAAGGATGGAGGATCTTGTGAGTGCTCCTTTGGCAGTGGAAGATGCGCTTGTGGGTCTGTTCGATCACGGTGACCACACTCTTCAAAGGCGGGTGGTGGAGACTTATGTCCGTAGGCTGTACCAGGTACTATGGTTTTATCCCTTGTCTTTCGTTAATCCAGTTTAAATTTTCATTTCACTGACTAACTAGTTTTTTCCATTCCCAGCCCTATCTTGTGAAGGGGAGTGTCAGGATGCAGTGGCATAGATCTGGTATTATTGCATCATGGGGGTTCTCTGAAGAACATATTGAGAAAATAAATGTGTTCGACAATCAAAATTCTGATAAACCAGAAGTTGAGAAAGACAGTGAGAGGAAATGGGGAGCCATGGTTATCATTAAATCTCTTCAATTTCTACCAATGGCCATTAGTGCTGCACTGAAGGAAACTAATCACAGCACTCGTGAAATGACCCCAAATGGAAACTTGGAACTAGCTAGCCATGGTAACATGCTGCATGTAGCATTGGTGGGCATCAACAACCAGATGAGTTTACTTCAGGATAGGTATGTGGTGCTTCCCATCTTCCTTTCTTCCTTTCTTCCTTTCTTCCTTTCTATCTGCATATATAATAACTACACAATCTGGTTGTTGGTTCGATCCCGAAATTGATCATCTTGTTTCTCGAATGGATTTTTTTTTTGGACTGGAACAATTGGTCAACCCCCCCCCCCTTCTCCTCGATCATGTATCAACTCCTCCAAAAATGTGAAATTCAAGAAGGGTTTCAACCCTATTTTTAGTTTCCAACATTTCCCTAGTGACAAACTCCTCTTGTGACCAAATCATTCTCTTTCTTGACACTTTCAGAAATTTAAATCCAACTTTCTGTTTCAGACAGATTTTGTGTTGCTTTTCTGGTTCTAGATATTGAAGCTTGTTTGCTTTTGTAGTAAGCACAATCTTTCACTTGCTACACAGTTCTGACGCTGTAACCTCTGATGAAAATGGTCCCTGGTCTTTTCTTCCCACGAAACATGTGCCTCACAGATTTATTTAGCCATTTTAAGTGCTGATTTAGTAATTAGTATATAGAGCCTTGAGTAATCATTATTCTCCTTATTTACTTGCAGTGGTGATGAGGATCAGGCTCAGGAAAGAATTAACAAATTGGCCAAAATTCTTAAAGAAAAGGAAGTAGGCTCAAGTCTCCGTGCTGCAGGTGTTGGGGTTATTAGTTGTATTATACAGAGGGATGAAGGGCGGGCTCCTATGAGACACTCCTTTCATTGGTCACTTGAGAAGCTCTATTATGAAGAAGAGCCTCTACTGCGTCACGTAGAACCTCCACTATCCATGTTTCTTGAACTGGTTTGTGCTTCTACTGCTCCTGACTTAACCTTTTCTTTTCTATTCTTCTCTTCTTTTTTAAGATGTATGGTGCATTTTTAGTTTATTTTTCTACATCTTAGCATATCATTATCTTCATATGTCTAATTCAGGAAAAGCTCAAAGGATATGAGAACATACAGTACACACCATCAAGAGATCGCCAGTGGCACTTGTACTCTGTTGTGGACAAGCCACAACCCATCCGAAGGATGTTTCTTCGGACCCTTGTTCGACAACCCAGCACAAATGAAGGATTCTCAATGTATCAAGGGATAGATGTGAGAATTGGCAGTGCTCAACTGGCTACATCTTTTACTTCAAGGAGCATTTTGAGGACCTTAATGGCTGCACTGGAGGAACTGGAACTACGTGTACACAATGATACTATCAAAGCTGACCACGCCCATATGTACCTGTGTATATTACGAGAGCAACAAGTAGATGATCTTGTCTCTTACTCCAGGTACTGATTTCTATATGCTTCTCTTGCATGATATGTTTCTACATGAGTTGGTTATGCCTTCCACAAAAATCTCAATTGAAGATACCCTTGCCAGGAGAATCAATTTAGATGCTGGCAAAGAAGAAGAGATTGTTGGTATGATCTTGGAAGAGCTGGCACGTGAGATCCATCTTTCTGTTGGTGTAAGAATGCATCGGCTTGGTGTTTGTGAATGGGAAGTGAAACTCTGGTTGGCATCCGCTAGACTTGCAAGTGGTGCTTGGAGAGTTGTGGTTACAAATGTGACTGGTCATACTTGCACTGTTCATGTGAGTTTCTATGCATATGTACAATGATTTAGTGCAAACTCTGATGTCATGCATTACGGAATGAGGGAAGTTGGTGAAAGTCCATTACTGAGAGTAGTTGTGATCTAGTCATAATTTCTGGGAGAGTAAGCTTCTGGATTACCTTTTCCAGCCAGAGAGTGAGCGATCACTCAGCAATGATTCCACAGGCCAGGAATGAGTACCTATCCCTTACAGGAATCAAACCAGTGTTTTCGACATGAAAATACATGTCATAACCACGGGACGAAGAATTATTACATAAACAGCCAATATATTTATCAAATCTTGGGCTAATTGTTGAGTGACCACCTCTTGATGGACAATAGCCCATTAGCATGCTGTGGCAGTCTGAATGGTTTCACATTGACCACTTGGAAGGCTGTTTTACTGCAGCGATGGACTGCCAAAGCTAGCTCACACATGCACACACACAGGCTCATGCATTCCAAAGAAAAGATAGAAGTAAGAAGATACAGGAAAATGTGCATGTAATAAAACCAAATAAATGAGATGAAATCAAATATCTGCATAGGTAGATCAAATATCTGCATAGGTAGAGCTTTAAGTTGTCCCAGTTCCTTTTCTGTTGATGCCAATAGAATAACTTCTAAAGATTCTTGAACTTGTTTTACTTTTGTACCTTTATTTGTTCCTTGCTGCTCAAGTTGTATTCATGTTGCAGATATACCGAGAAGTGGAGGATAGCAGCAAACATGAAGTGGTCTACCATTCAATTTTGTCTGTTTTAGGTCCTTTCCATGGTATGCCAGTGGCTGGACGCTATCAGCCTTTGGGAGTCCTTGACCGGAAACGTCTTCTAGCAAGGAAAAGCAGCACCACATACTGCTATGATTTCCCACTGGTGAAACCTGCAATCCTAAATTTATTCATTGCATAATGTGGTTAATTGTTGTGTAATTCATAATTTAGATCCTTTAATCTCACCTCAAGACTCTCAATTGCAGGCATTTGAGACAGCCTTGAAACGGGCATGGGTATCCCATTTACTGGGGTCTGATAAACCAATGGATAAGACTCTTATCAAAGTAACAGAGCTTATGTCTGCTGACAAACAAGGTGGCTGGGGTACTTCTCTTGTTGCTGTCGAGCGCCCACCTGGGCTTAATGATGTGGGCATGGTTGCCTGGTCTATGAAGATGTCTACTCCTGAATTCCCCAATGGAAGGACCATTCTGATTATAACAAATGATGTGACCTTCAAAGCTGGGTCCTTTGGCCCAAGAGAGGATGCTTTCTTCCTTGCTGTAACTAATCTAGCTTGCGATAAGAAGTTACCTTTGATTTATCTGGCAGCAAACTCTGGAGCCCGTATTGGTGTGGCTGAGGAGGTGAAATCTTGCTTTAGAGTTGGATGGTCTGATGAATCGAGTCCTGAACGTGGGTTTCAGTATGTCTATTTAAACCCTGAAGATTATACTCGCATTGGATCATCTGTGATAGCGCATGAGTTAAAGATGGAGACTGGAGAAACCAGATGGGTCATAGACACCATTGTTGGGAAAGAAGATGGGTTGGGAGTCGAGAACTTAACGGGTAGTGGTGCCATTGCCGGTGCTTATTCAAGGGCATACAAGGAAACATTTACATTAACCTTTGTGACTGGTCGAACAGTTGGAATAGGTGCTTACCTTGCTCGGCTTGGAATGCGGTGCATCCAGAGGCTTGATCAGCCTATAATTCTAACAGGATTCTCTGCGCTAAACAAACTTCTGGGACGGGAAGTATACAGCTCCCACATGCAGCTTGGTGGGCCTAAAATCATGGCAACCAATGGGGTTGTTCATTTGACAGTTTCAGATGATCTTGAAGGTGTTTCAGCCATTTTGAAATGGCTAAGTTATGTGCCTCCTCATGTAGGTGGGCCCCTCCCCATTTTGAGCCCCCTGGACCCCCCAGAGAGGCCTGTTGAGTACTTCCCAGAGAACTCATGTGATCCTCGTGCAGCCATCTGTGGTGCTGTGGATGGTAATGGGAAGTGGCTGGGGGGTATGTTTGACAAGGATAGCTTTGTGGAGACTCTGGAAGGTTGGGCCAGGACTGTGGTAACAGGCAGAGCAAAGCTTGGGGGGATCCCCGTGGGAATTGTTGCTGTTGAAACACAGACAATGACGCAAATTATCCCTGCAGACCCTGGTCAGCTTGATTCCCATGAGAGGGTTGTTCCTCAAGCAGGGCAAGTATGGTTTCCTGACTCTGCTACCAAGACGTCTCAGGCACTGCTAGATTTCAACAAGGAAGAACTTCCACTTTTCATTCTTGCTAACTGGAGAGGCTTCTCAGGTGGGCAAAGAGACCTCTTTGAAGGGATCCTTCAGGCTGGATCAACCATCGTTGAGAACCTTCGAACATACAATCAGCCTGTCTTTGTGTATATTCCCATGATGGGTGAGCTCCGTGGTGGGGCATGGGTTGTTGTGGACAGTAAGATCAATCCTGATCACATTGAAATGTATGCTGAAAGGACAGCCAAAGGCAATGTTCTTGAACCAGAAGGAATGATTGAGATTAAATTCCGGATGAAGGAGCTTTTGGATTGCATGGGTAGGCTTGATCAACAGCTAATCAATCTGAAGGCAAGACTTCAGAAAGCCCGAAGCAGTGGGGCTTCCAGGGAAGCAGAGGCACTACAACAGCAGATAAAATCCCGTGAGAAGCAGCTATTGCCAATATACATTCAGATCGCCACTCGATTTGCTGAATTGCATGATACTTCCCTTCGGATGGCTGCAAAGGGGGTAGTCAAACAAGTTGTTGACTGGCGTAATTCCAGGTCATTCTTTTACAAGAGGCTGCACCGCAGAGTGTCTGAGGATTCACTTATCAGAATGGTGAGAGATGCAGCTGGTGATCAGCTGTCTCATAAATTAGCAATGGATTCGATCAAAAGGTGGTTCCTGGCTTCCAAGCCCGTGGAAGTAGGAGAAGATACATGGGTAGATGATAAGGCTTTCTTAACATGGAAAGATGATCCAAGGAACTATGAGGTACAGCTGCAGGAATTGCGGGTTCAGAAAGTGGTGCGTCAACTATCAAATCTTGGTGAATCTGCATCCAATCTGCGAGCTTTGCCGCAAGGTCTTGCTGCTCTCCTGTCCAAGGTAAACTTTCAGACTGTTTTTGCTTTGTGACTTTGATACATACTTTCTTCCTCTTATGTTTCTATGTGGAAATATCTTTAAGGATTTCAAAACTGTGTAAAACGAATGCAGGTAGAGCCAACAACCCGGATGCAGTTGATTGATGAGATTCGAAAGGTCATCAGTCGATAAGAGATACAAATTTGTCATCTCAATGCCTGCGTTGAGTACTACGTATCGTCTGTACAAAATCCCCATAATGGTAGAACGCAGTTGCTATGCCTTCCAACCCAAAAATGTTCTTGCCAGCAGAATCGTAGTGCACTGGCATGAGGGAAGATGATAGGAGGGGATATTATTCATTTTCATGATCCCACAAAGTGTAAATTTTGGCAGGTGGCCATTTCATTTAGGAAGATTTTGAGATGGTCTCCATAATTTAGGAGTGATCATCCAGAATTGGCAGGTTCTTGTTCATGACCTATCAACACAGCTGATTGATTCATTGCTTAATTTCCATGATCTTTAAAGTGTCTAAAATCAATGGTATTGTTCTACTCATGAATAAAGTTGAGGTTTCTTAGTTGCTTATCGGCTTTTTGTTGTCTTCCAGAACAACTCATCCATGCTACAACCATGATTAGTCCCAGACACACATGCTGTGGCTTTGGTTAGAGTAAGTGGTGGATCTTTCCAAGAATGTTCCTAGAAATAGAGTTTGTTTGGTAAATTCTACAAATAACACCTTTCATAGAATTGTGTATGGTTGAGATGGATGAGATCAAATTAAACAGGAAGAATGGTAACATAAAATAAAAAGGAAGCTCTGATTATCCTATTATTCTGTCGATGCATTTACATTTGGGAAAAACTAGTATGAATTACAGAATGGCAGATCTGAAAAGTGGGAAATGATGAAGTCACAAGAAACAAGCTGTCACTTTTAGATAAGGATCTAAGGCATGCTTAAAATGAGGAAAAGAAGCCTGAAAGGTGGCAGCGTGGCCTCTGCCCATACATCAGGGGGCAAAATGACCTCCCCACCCCTCATAAAATGCAGAAATCATACCCTTGTTTATGCTTTTGCTTGCTCTCATTGAACATCATCACGCTCACACTGTCTTTCAGGTAACCCACTCCCCTAAAACTATATGATTCCTTTCAAATTATCCAACCATGAGATCAAGTTCAAATGACCAGGGAAAGTGTTTAGACACCCGGTCCACTCAATTAAATATATTTTCTCCTAGTTGAATAGATCTTACTAGATAATGAATATTCAGCTAAACAAAAAATGCTGGAGCTTGTAATAGTGGTTCTTCCAATTGTGTAAATGGAAAGAAATGGAATCAACAACTCTCAACTAGACAGCAATATCCTACATGGAATCAGCTACGTGGATCCTAGTAAAGTCAAAACCTAAATTATGCATGTTGCTTTTTTTCTTTTTTCTTTTTTTTTTTCCTTGGGACTGTTGTGTGGAACCAACTTATAACTTCAAAACCTATAACTGATCTTAAGCAGGAGTCAAGAGTAGGAAGATCTCAATCGGTTAAACTCTCTCTACTCAACACAACAGTCTCAAGAAAACCATCAAGTGCCTTCAGAGAAGATCCTTTCTGATTTCCATCTTCTCTCACTGAATCCCTTATCTTCTCTGCAATCTGCATGGCTTTCCTCTTCATCTCTTCCCCTTTTCCTTCCTTACTCATCACCATCTTAACAACCCTCTCCACCTCTTCCCTCCCAACCCAACTCTCCACTCCCCTAGTCAGCACCACACACACCCCCATCTCCTCTTCCATCATCTTCGAATTGTAAGCCTGTTCCGCTGCTATTGGCCACCCTATAATGGGCACCCCTTGGCTCAAGCTCTCCAACACCGAATTCCATCCACAGTGACTCAGAAAAGCTCCTGTGGATCCATGTGACAGAATCTCCAACTGAGGTGCCCATCTATGCACCACCATACCTTGATTTCTTTTTCTCACTCGCTCTTCGAACCCTTCTGGCAACCACTCTGCTCTGAACTCAGCTTTAATGTCGAACCCAATCGGATGCCTCACGACCCAGATGAACGGCTTCCCACTAAGTTCCAATCCCATTGCAAGTTCCATCATTTGGGTAGAGCTGATTGTGTTCTGAGACCCAAATGAGATGTACAGAACTGAATTTGGTGGATGAGAATCCAACCAATTGAAGCAGTTTCCCACGGCGATTCCTGGTTCCTTTCCTGAGCGTGAGAAAGACTCATCCAAAGGAGACGACGACGATGAAGAAGAACGATTGAGCAGTGATAGAGGAAGGAAAGGCCCAATCGTCCAAACAGGGAGTCCAGTGTTCTTTCTCAATGCATCAAGCCCCATAGGTTCAATCTCTTCTACGGTGTTACAAAGCATCCCATTAGAGCCCAAAAAGAGCGAGAACTGTTTCTGGTTTAATCTAACCACGAGGCCGGTACCATCTACGGCTCTCAGACTGGGATTAAGCTGTGATAGATGAAACCTGCAAGTTTCAGGGAAGCCAGGAACGGAGAATTCATCAGAGGTGGTGTTGCGGTGAGGGAGGTTCAACAATATAGAGAAATAGGCGGCGGTTCCAAAAGCTCCTCCGGTAGTGAAAGTAAAGTGAGGCGTCTCGAAGCTTCTGGCAACATTTACAGCCCAACTCATGAAAACATCAGAGATGATACAGAGAGGTGTGCGGCCTTCTTGTTGGAACATGTCGGAGATGAGTCGGTGGAAAGAAGGTTCGAGGGTCTGTGAGGCAATGAAGAGGGTAGTGATGTGAGAGGAGGGTAGAGAGTCTGTGTTTTCTGAGTTGGTTGGGAGGCCATGGTCCAAGCTGCAGAAGGGAAGCTCTGCGAAGGTGATGGTGGATGAGGGAGAGGCTGTGGATCTGAGTTGTTGGATGTTGAGAGGAGTGGAGACGATGGTGATAGTGAAGTGGGTTCGTTCCGCGATTTGCTTTGCGAGTGCTAAGAAAGGAATCATGTGGCCTCGAGCCATGAATGGGAGCATCACTATATGGGTCTTCGCTGAAGAAGAGTTCTTCATTGTTTCTTCTTAAACTGAGTTGTTTGAGTTGCTCAGAAAGCAAGCTTACAAGAGAAACATGCGAAGCTCAAATCTCTCTGAGGCGTTTGTGACATTATTTCTGCAATTTTACTCAGATGGCAAGGTTCTTTTTCTCCGCTTTCATTTGTTTTTTCTTTTCATTTTGGACAAAGTTTTCCTTTTGATGGCGAAAGAATTTTCAGTACCTGATGCTCACAGTGGGCCTGAGTGTTGGGAACGAGACACTCTCCAGCTCCAGCCACGCTGGCGCCTAATGCGGCGTCTTACGGCTAAGAGCTTCTTGGGGTGCGCGTGTCTTGAGGTGTGTGCCCGAGTATTCTCAATGCACACTGGAGAATTTTGAAGAGAATCTGCCGATGGGCCCTTTTTGAAGGGTGAGTGGTAGCTGCACTTAAGCGTCCGCTACATATAAACATCACATTTAATTGATTTCTATTGTTGATCTTTTGATAATTAATCTGAGCCGTCGATTGCCCTTATGCCTCTATTGGGTTTCTACTTTTACAGCCTGTTCCCAGTTCTGTACGAAACCTTTCTTTCACGCCTCTCTTATTCGATCACCATTCCGTGTTTAAGAATCTTTGAAGCAGAGGGGTTTTGATTTCTACAATCTCTCCAGAAGAACTTGGGTAAATCTACTCACCAGTCTCACCTGATCATCTCTATCCTTCTCTTGAAGAAAGCAATAGCGATTTTCGAGGGACAGAGGGTCCCTGTGAAAAGGAGATACCACCGGCACCATGGCAGGTTTCAGTGTCTCTCTCTCTCTCTCTCTCTCTCTCTCTCTCTCTCTGCATTGGATCTGAGTTTTTTTTTTTTCCAATGTTTATCTGAGAATTTAGTGGAGAAATGGGTCCTAACTCCAACATTAACAAAGATTTGCAAAGTTGAGACCTTTGAAGGGGAAGGAGAAGAACAAGAAAGAGGATTTAGTT
The DNA here is from genome assembly GCF_013358625.1 of Macadamia integrifolia. Taxonomy (NCBI): domain Eukaryota; kingdom Viridiplantae; phylum Streptophyta; class Magnoliopsida; order Proteales; family Proteaceae; genus Macadamia; species Macadamia integrifolia. Next base: position 29,484,929 of record NC_056567.1, on the reverse strand, counting down.
GCAGGTTTTGCTTTAACTGAAATCAAAGTTTTTACAGAGGCCCTTAAATCCGTAAAAAAATCAATCCATTTATATGATGGAAAGAAAATAAGAACCACAAAAAACAGATTGGAAGTAAAGTGAAGAACAAAACACCTGGGTTTGGTTGCTTATTAATATCAGAGAATGGATATACCCATTTATTATCCAGAACCAGAACATCATCATTCCAGGCATGGATAATAACTTCCTCCTCAAAGCCGGAAGAAAGGTTCATATTGATAATTCAAAATTACCCATATCTTTTTACATGATTAAAAAGGGTAATTACTATACACGAGGGAAGATTGAAGATGGGTAAAGAAGAACAAATTTAAAAAGAAGAAAAGAACATATCCATCTGCTCTTCTTTTCGTGGACTCCAAAACCATAATCATCGCCGCCACCAGTCTCACCTCCATCTCATGCCGGACCTCCGAACTCTCTTCAAAATCCTTTAAATCATTGCTAAACTCGTGACTGCCACTTCTCCTTCTGTCTCTTTTGTTCTTAGGATTTAACTCTTTGTTGAATCAACCGATCTTCCGCCATCTAGGGTCTCGTGAATGAGTACCTGAAACAGTTGCAGTTAAAAGATGCAGGATGATCTCCCCCACTACCACTGGCAACAAAAATCTTCTGATTCTGACCATTCTTCCGACCCTCCGAAGAGTTTCCGGTACGAGAGATGAGATAAGCAAGAACCTCCCTTTCTTCCGGTGAAAGCGCCACTTTTAAGTGTCATTAGAGTTGCAAACCCAGCTGGAAATGTAAATCGAAATAACGAGTAATCAGTTTGAAAGAAAGAACGGTTCAGATTATAAGCCCTTTTTGAATTGCTTTCTGAGATCGGTTCGGTGTCTCGTTTTTCAAACCCCCACCCCACCCCCACCTAGGGGTGTCAATTAGCGGCCCGGCCCGATTCGACTAAACCGATTGGGACCGACCATTTATAGATCGGTCCGGTTCGGACCGTTTATAAATGGTCGGTCTCGGTTTTGCTACTTGGACCGTCGGACGTCCGACCGAGACTGATCGAATAACGCCCGACCGAGACCGACCTATTGTGCACCGACTTGGCCCGACCCTTTAATGATTGTAAAATACCTATTTTACCCCCCAAATTAAAGAATAAAAACTAAAAAGTAGAGACATGTTCACATTTTAAATAATGGTTATATTTGGTATCATTTATTGATTTATTGTCATTTTTTTGGGCTTGTATGAGTGGGCCAGAATATAATAGCACATTTTAAAGAGGGCCCGTTTAAAACCCGGTTAAAGCCCGTTTAACATTAAACATGTCCGTAGCCCTGTTAAGGCCCGACTAAAGCCCGATTAAGGTAGCCCGATTATAGCCCGAGACCGACCGACCGAATATAAAGTGTACCATGCCCTCAATAACTAAGCCCGATTAGTTAAATGGGCGGACACGGTGTAGCCTTTGAAAGTCTTCAAGCCCGATTAAGCCCGACCGATACCGAACCGGCCCGACCGGTTGACACCCCTACCC
>NC_056567.1:29428581-29483378 GCF_013358625.1 Macadamia integrifolia | reverse complement strand
CCCAAAAAAAAAGAAAAAAAAAAAAAGTTTCTTCGGTAACTACAATCCAAAGCTAATCCAATAACCTTCATTTGAGTTTTCGGTTCGAGTTGTTTTTATTCAATTTTAATGGTTCAGGTCACAGATAGAGGTAAATGGAGGACAAAGACCATGTAGACGACCCCTTATAGGGGATGTTCTAAGGATGCTGTTTTGACTATTGTTTTAACTTCTTTTTTTGACCTTTATATATATATATATATATATATAACGTTTATTCTTATGCTTATATGCATCTTAGACCTTATCGGATCCATGTAGTTGATCCCATTAAGTTGGGATAAAGTTATGGTTATTGTTGTTGTTGTTTGATGGTTTAGGCCAAGGTTTGACGGATTTAAATTTTCTGCAATGAGTGATAGTAAAGATCTAACGGTTGGGAAGACCTTAACATGTATCCCAATCATTTGATGCTCATTGCTATATTCCCCTGTGACAGCCCTATTTTTATTTATTTATTTTAAGTGAATAGTATAATGCATATTAAGACAAAGAAAATAAGGAAAAAAATAAAATAAAATAAAGCTCAAGCCACTGGGAGGAGGAGCCCCTAACCAAAGATCCGAAGATTCACAAAATAAAGGGGGGAGGGATGGGGATGGGGTCGCATCAAAATCGATGGAGAGGAGCAATTCCATTCATCCATCCAAAAGGGCAACAAACAGGCACAAAAAGCAAGTAAGATCATACAACCCTACATTTGTTCCCATCATCTCTCTCTTAAAAATCAGGATCGTCCGATAAGAATATCATGTTTACAAACATGGATCTCCTGGTTGAAGGCTTGAATCATACCAAAGCGCTACATTATAAATGGATTGCAATGGGAGCAGAAAAAAAAGGATCTATTTCGGGGAGCATATGTTGTGTCTCTCTCATCCTCTCCCCTAAAATGACCTCTTTAACCCTTGAAATAATTTCTTTCCGGGTAATTATTGGGTGTTTTCTACTGGCGTAGGCTATGCTCCCAAATAGAAAATACTGATTTAAATCATCTATAATTCTTTATCATACAATTCTCATGCAATTCTACATTTCTACCTATAGAATGCGACACCTGGTAGTGCTGATGTGGACGGCCCAGATCTGAAGGGAGAGGATGATGCTACTCAAATCGGTTTAAATTCGAATAAACCGGATCGAATCGAGATGATAATGACCTGACCCAACCCAACCCAACCCAACCCAACCCAACCCATACATGGTTATTTTGAAATCGTTGGATCAATACCCTTGGCCAATCATTTCTCTCGATGGTCGATCCACTCTTTGACTGGTTAACTAGGGTGTCGTTTGATAATATTTCTGCTGTTTATGTGTCTAGAAACAATAGAAACGATTTTTCACGTTTTTGGGAACATAAACGGTTTTTTTTTTTTTTTTTTTGATAAAATTGTTTCTTAGATCGTCCTCACCGATATCTACAACACCGACAATGGCGTCAAAGACTACTTTCAAGGATTTTTTGGTGTTTGATAAACGAGTTGGCTTTTGATACATTTTTTATTTTTTTGAGGCATTTTCCCAATATTTTGGCCTCAACTTGTTTCTAAAAATAGCAAAACAAGTATACACATGTTTCGCCATTCACGTTTCTTGTATCATAAATTGCCATAAATTTATATTTATGTTTCTAAATACAGGTGGAATAAAACAGATTTATCAAACACTTTTAAAGTTGTTTTTTCATTTCTCGGCACAGAAAAAATGCAGAAACACGTTTCTAGGAATGTTATCAAACAGTGCCTAGGTTTGCCTAAGCCCTGGTGTTTACTGCTTCTACGAATCAAGAAGACATGAAGAAGCAATGGATAGCCTTGAGTTGGTTTAGAGTTATAGAACCCGGATGCCATGTTTAGCGTTTTCAAACTTGCGAATTTTGTTCCTCCTCACGAGAATAGGGGTAGCCTCGGAAGGAGGAGAACTTGCTTTCACGTATAATGGATTCAAAGGTAATGCCATTAATGGTATTTAGCGGGACGACGTGGCTAATATCAGTTCCAATGGCCTCCTCATACTGACCAATGACGGCAACCAAGCTAAGGGTCATGCCTTCTACTTTAACCCGATGCACTTCCTCAACCAATCCTCATCAGGTGGCAGTGGGCCGCTACTGCTCTCTCTTTCTCTACCACTTTTGTCTTTGCCGGAGTCCCTATGACCTCTGCAATTCTTCATCATGCAATTCTCATACAATTCTACAGGAAGAAGAAGAAGAAAAGTAAAGTAAGGGTTTCCCGATTTCAAAATAACCGTGTATGGATTGAGTTGGGTCATCATCATCTCGGTTCGATCTGATTTATTCAGATTTAAGAAGGTCTGGATAGCAGCATCTTCTTCCTCCAGATCTAGGCCGTCCAGGTCAGTACTGCCAGATGGTCGCATTTTGCAGGTAGAATTGCATGATAAAGAATTTCAAATGATTTAAATCCAAAAAGTACTCTCCCAAACTAGAAATACCTGGGAAGATTGATATAGAGCAATTATTTATCCTTTAGAGAATATCCCTTTTGGCAGCGAAAGAAATCCTGTCAAAAAATAAATAAATAAGGGTGGTAATTTACAATATCACCCTCTGTAGAATGCCAATATTAGAGGGACACCCCTTTTCTTTCACAAAATTAGACTCGGACCCTTGCCATCAGTCACTGTTAAGGAATATACCCTATATGTTGATGTTAGCAATAATATTTTATTTTAAATACCAAAATGCCCTTATTAAATATGAAGTTCCTAAAATACCCTTATAATAAGTTACTATTTCTTTCCCCATTCCACCGACGATCGTTCAAAGCAACGACGACGAACGGAGACAAACACAACCTCGTAGAAAAAATCTAACCTTCACCTCTCAAAACCTGCAACTTCCTAGCTTTTGCAAATCGGAGCTCCATTTATCTCTCCCCATTTGTTTCGCTTTTGATTTCTATCTTTCATTGAGAGAGTATTTTTTTTCTCTTCTATTTTCCACGCATGGAGAAGATCACCAAGTCCAAGTCCAACACAAAACTCAGCGATTTTCTCTTGCTCTTCATTTAAAGATGTTCACAATCTATTCAAAGAAGAGACGGATCCTGTAGAAATGCAACCCTAAAACAATGGAGAAGATAATGAAAAAACAGAACAAACAATGCACAAGGATTTTAAGGGACCGTCGTCCTGCCTATTGAGGCGCTGCACCAGTACTCCCTAGATTAAACTGCGATGGAATACAAGACATCGTACACCAACAATCTCCACATTGGCTTGAATTCTGTTGAGCCTCCTGTAAAGATAACCTATAGATGTCTTCATCCTTGTACCTCACCAAAGGTACAAACCCGCACCTGTTTAGTGCGTCCCTCATCTTCAACAATGAGTAATATTAATTAAGTTTAAATAGGACTCGAACTTCTCTGTAGTAATTGGCTTCGTAAACATGTCTGTAGGATTGAGATCTGTATGAATTTTTCTTAAGTGAATACTGCCTTTTGATATAAGCTCCCTGATTTTGTGAAATCTTACATCAATATGCTTTGTCCTTGCATTAAACACTTGATTCTTTGCAAGATGTATGGCATTCTGACTGTCACAATGTAACATTGTACCTCCTTGCTCCAACCTAACTCACGAACCAGTCCAACCAACCAGACTCCTTCCTTGGCAGTCTCAACTGCTGCCATGTACTTTGTCTCTGTAGTGGATAATGCAACTGTAGACTGAAGCATCGCCCTCCATGATATAGGTCCACCAGTCAATGTAAATACATAACCTGTAGTAGACCTCCTCTTATCTAAATCACCAGCATAGTTAGAATCAACATAACCTGCCAATTCTGTGAAACTTTCCTTCCCACTAAACATAACACCTATATCTTTAGTCTTACTTAAGTATCTGAACATCCACTTAATTGCATTCCAATGCTCCTTCCCTGGATTACTCATGTATCTGCTAACAACACTGACTGCATGAGACAAATCCAACCTGCTATAAACCATAACATACATGAGACTCCCAACTGCGCGAGCATAAGAGATCTGAGACATATGCTCTATCTCCTCATGTGTTTTAGGGCATTCCTTTTCAGATAACTTGAAGTGGCTAGCTAACGGAGTGCTAACCGGCTTAGCCTTTTCCATGTTGAAGCACTCTACTACCTTTTCAATATCTCTTCTGAGTTACCCAAAGTTTACCTGTATTTCTATCTCTAAGGATTTTCATGCCAATGATCTTCTTAGCAGCACCAAGATCCTTCATCTCAAATTCAACGGTCAACAAAGACTTTAAAGAGACTATATCATGTTTATTATTTACAACAATGAATATGTCATCAACATAAAAGCATCAAAAAAATAATAGAATTATCACTTGACACTTTATAATAAACACAACTATCATACTCACTTCTTGTGTAGCCAATCTTCATAATGTGGGAATCAAAGCGCTTGTACCACTACCTAGGAGATTGTTTAAGACCATAAAGCGACATCTTAAGCAAACAAACATGTTCTTCCTTTCCCTGTACTTTGAAACCTTCAGGCTATTCCATGTAAATTTGTTCCTCCAGGTCACCATGAAGAAATACAGTCTTCACATCAAGCTGTTCAAGCTCCAAACCATACATGGCCACCAAAGCAAGTAATACCCGAATTGAAGTATATTTTACCACTGGAGAGAATATTTCATTGTAGTTTATCCCCTACTTCTGTGTATAGTCCTTGGCTACAAGTCTAGCATTATACCTTTCACGCTCCTTTTTAGATGTTGCCTCTTTCTTACAAGAGACCTATTTACACCCAATGATTTTTTTTCCCTTAGATTTTTTCACAATCTCCCAAGTCTTGTTCTTCTATAGAAACTCCATTTCCTCCATCATAGCTGCCATCCATTTATCATGCTATGTATCACTCAAAGTATCATGGTAGGAAGATGGATCACCTGTACCTACAGTGTGGGCATAGGTAACCATGTCCTTAAACTAGTATCTTACAAGTGCTTTGTGAGTACACTTCTCTTTACCCTTTATCACAGTATAAAGAACTTCTACTGCTTCCTGTTGTCCTAGTAAGTCACTAGATCTCATTCTCTCTTGTTGTTTCTGACTCACCTAACTCCACCCTGCACAGTAGAACCTTCTTTATTTTTTTCAACTGCTTGTGAATTATAATTTGACTTCACCATATGAGACTCATCAAACACAACGTCCCTGCTAACCACAACCTTTTGTGAACTTAGATCCCACAACTTGAATTCCTTTATGACTTTCTTAAAATCAAGAAAGATACACTGCTTAGACTTTGAGTCTAACTTGGAACGCAACTCACTCTCAACATGCGCATAGGCTGGACAACCAAAGATTTTTATAATAAAATAATTTTTTTGTCCATACTTCTTCGAGAATTTTACAATCAATCGCCTTTGATGGAGACCTGTTGATGAGGAAACATGCCATGTTCACTGCTTTTGTCCAAAATCTCTTGCTCAACCCTGCAGTCAGCCTCATACTCTGAGCTCTTTCTATAAGTGTTCTGTTCATCCCTTCAGCTACACTATTTTTCTGTGGCGTCTTTGGAACCATAAAGTGGCGTGTAATCCCTTCAACTTTACACAATTCTAGAAATGACTTGTATATGTACTCCTCTCCATTATCTGTTCTCAAGTACTTAATTTTCTTTCCTGTTTTCTTTTCTATCTCAGCCTTTCATTCCTTAAATTTAGTGAACACCTCACTTTTATGCTTCATGAAGTAGATCTAGACTTTTCTTGAGTAATCATCAACAAAGGTCACGAAGTATTCTACCCCACCTTTAGATTTGGTTGTTGAAGGAACCCATACATCACTGTGTACATAATCAAGCACCCCTTTACTCTTATGTTTTGCAGTTTTGAAACTAACCTTGCACTGTTTTCTGAACACACAATACTTACAGAAGTTCAGTTTATAAGTTTTCACTCTCTTCAACAGTTTTCTTTTATGAAGCTCCATCAATCCTCTTTCTCCCATATGCCCTAATCGCATATGCCATAGATAGGCATCATCTGTATCAGATCCTGCATCTGTAGTCACAGATGCTCCACGCCTCCACCTGTAACAGTGCTCCCTATGAGTCTGTATAGGTTTCTTGTTAGTTGTCCCTTCATGACAATCATAACACCCTTAATAACTTTGAGAACTCCATATTCTGCTATGTACTTGTAGCCATTTGTGTCAAGTGCCCCCAAAGCTACTAAGTTTTTCCTTAATTCTGGTACATATCTCACATCTGCTAAAGTTCTTACTATCCCATCAAACATATTGATTTTGATAGTGCCTATCCCAATGGTTTTGTATACAACATCATTCCCCATTAGGACAGACCCACCATTATATGGTTGATATGTGTCAAATCAATCCTTATGTGGACATATGTGATATGAATATCCAGAACCTAAAATCCAAGAATCAGAAGGTTGATTCTTACCTGATGATATAGAGAATACATCTCCATCATCTCCATCTGAACTGACAGCCATGCTAGCTTCCTCAGATGCTTTATCTACACCTTTCTTCTTCAAGTCTGCCTTTCTCTTCAAGCACTCTCTCTTCAGATGACCTTTCTTCCTGTAATAGTAATAATAGACCTTTATCTTTGTCCCTTTTGATTTCAATCGACTCTTTCCAGATCTCTTCTGATTTGATCTCTATATTTTCTGTTCCTTGTCACTTCCAAAAAGACATTCTCCTTGAGATTTCATACTACTAGCCTTCTTCCTTGTATCATTGGACATGAGGATAGCCGCGACTTCATCCATCTCAAGGGTCACCTTCCCGTTCAAGATAGTCGTTACCAGGTGATCATATGATTCGGGGAGCGAAGATAACAATAGTAATGCATTGTCTTCATCCTCGATCTTAACCTCCAGGTTTGCAAGTTTACTGACGATCTGATTGAATATGTTAAGATGCTCTAATAAATATGTACCTTCTTCCATCTGTAGAGAATTCAATTACTTCTTCACAAACAACTTATTCGTTAAAGACTTCGTCATGTAGATGCTTTCAAGTTTCATCCATAATTGCGGTGCAGATTCGATACCCACAACATATTGTAGGGCATCATCAGAGAGATTCAATCGAATAACACTTACTGCCTTTTCCTCCATCTCTTCCTAATCTTCATCAGTAATTTTTTTAGGTTTCTTCGACTTCTCCAACAACGTTTTTGCTAAACCCTATTGTATCAGAAGATCCTTCATCCTTTGACGCCAGATGGTGAAATTGTTCTTCCCATTGAACCACTTAATATCATACTTGACATTCGATCCCTTCCCTGCCATTATGATAGTAAACCCTAGAAAACGAAAAGCTATAGCTCTGATACCAATTTGTAGAAACGCAACCCTAAAACGATACAGAAGATAATGAAAAAACAAAACAAACAATGCACACAGATTTTACGAGGTTCGGCAAGGTTTCCTATGTCCCCGGTGAAATGAAATTCTGTTTCACTATCAATGGAGAATAGGGTTACAATGATCGTCCTCACACCTCTCAGTATTGCTTGCATTACAGAGAAAGAAACCCTCGCTACAAATATATTGTGAAAAACTCTAATCTGAAAAATACACAATTGCCCTCAAATAAAAAATTCGAGCAGGGGGGCTGCACCCCCCCACACCTGCCTGTCGAGGCGTGCACCAGTACTCCCTGGATTAAACTGCGACGGAATACAAGACATCGTACACCAACAGATCCAATTCATCGTAAGAAATCTAATTAAATGATTCTTCCTTGTAGGGTGATCACCTTTCGAGGGAAGCTTGATAAAGAAGCCGTTCTCTGTACTCCTTCAAAGACTTACGCTATCAAGTTCGTTGGAAACTCCAATGGTGTATTCCTCATTCCCCCAACCAATTCCTCTATTTTGAATGCAAATTCTGATAATGAGAAGGAGGCAGTTGTTGGGTCTGTCTTAAAAGTGGCACCTGGAAACATGGAGCTAGTTGAGGTTGCTCCGAAGCTTGACAAACTCAAATCACTTCTGAGAGAGAACCCTTACAGATCAGAGGATAAGTTAGAAATGGATGAATTGGAGGTGGAGGAGCTGGATAAAGGTAATTTGGGTTTGTTTCCATGGAAAGATTTGGTTGATAGGATTCAGGCTAGTGATAAATGTGTTAAAATGTGTTTTAGTGAAAAGGGTATAACCATCATTTTATCTCTTGACTTAACAGTGTAAGAGGTCTGAGTCTAATTTGATGAAATAGAGGGGATATCCCTCTAATATTGGCATTCTCCAGGGGGTGGCACTATAAATTAATCAATAAATAAAAAAAGGAAAGGATTTGCAAGCAACAAACTGTTGCCTAGATTAAGGTCTAAAACACATAGGAAACATATATAATTCTATTCAAACCGGTTTGTCCATGAAGTCATGTTCAAATCAATGAAAGACAAAGAAGGCTTTAGACACCCAATTCACCCATCTAAACTTATCTTGTCGAAATTGTGTAAAGGGAAGGAAATGTATCTAATGGCATTTCCACAATAATCTTTACTGTGCCATGTATTAATATAAAGGTATTGAGTTATCTGATCTCGAGTATAATGCAAGTCAATGTTCCTTGGGTCTCTATTTCTCAGGGGTAAAGATGTCATTTCATAAGAAAACAAAGAGAGACAAAAAATAGGACTAGTTTATGGTCCGCTATCAGACAGAGAACATTATCCCTAATGTAAAATACCCTTAAAATATTTTTATTTATTATTATTTTTTTGGGTAAGCAAAATACCCTTAGAAATCTCTTTCCCCTGCTTGATATGCCCAGTGAGTCCAGCACTGTCTATGATGGATCTTTAGATAGACATGGAGCATGTCATCATGGTAGAAACAAATTTAAATCCTTCCAAAAGTCCACTTCAGTCATCAAAGTACACAGAATGAAACTACCCGCTTTACAAATGCTTTTGAAGGCTACATAAGCAAGGAATTCTAATACATAGAAGATCTCAATCGGTCAATCTACTACAATCAACTCAACTCGACACAATCTAGAGTGACGAGAAGGAGATCGTTAGTCGTTTTTGCAAGAGAAGAAAAACTTTTTGAAACAATGGCATTGGACAGCAGTACCAATAAACGTCGAAATGGAACATAATTAAATCTACCCAATATTTTGTTTAAAATCAAACAATGAATATGTATTAAAGGTTTCGCAGTTGATGAGCAACAAACTTGGTATAAACTGTAAATTCGGACATCTTAAATTCGACTCTTATTAGGCACACCTTGGGCCACTCACACTGGTGTTTAGTACTCTACACTACTTTCAGTGAAAGTTTAATTGTTATCATTCAACCCCGGTAGGACCTGATCCATATGATTGCGGGGTCAGTATAGACCCGCAGAACTAGTTAAACCGAAGGCCTAAATACCCGTCGTTAGCAAAAAAAAATAAAATGTATTAAGGGTTAAAGATGTAACCAAAGCGACAAAGATAAAAAAAACCAATCAATATCTATGGCGGATATGATGTAAATAGAAGTGTGCTTTATGTTAATTACATTCTGTCTAGAATTTAGAAAAAAACTCAACTCAGACAATAGTCTCAAGAAAACCATCAAGTACCTTGAGAGAAGACCCCCTCTGATCTCCATCTTCTCTCACTGAATCCCTGATCTTTTCTGCAATCTCCATAGCTTTCCTCTTCATCTCCTTCCCTTTTCCTTCCTTGCTCATCACCATCTTGACAACCCTCTCCACCTCTTCTATCCCAACCAAACTCTCCACTCCCCTATTCAGAACCACACACACACCCATCTCTTCTTCCATCATCTTTGAATTATAAGCTTGTTCCCCTGCTATTGGCCACCCTATAATGGGAACCCCTTGGCTCAAGCTCTCCAAGGTCGAATTCCATCCACAATGACTCAAAAAAGCTCCAGTCGATCCATGTGACAGAATCTCCAACTGAGGTGCCCATCTATGCACCACCATACCTTGATTTCTATTTCTCACTCGCTCTTCGAACCCTTCTGGCAACCACTCTGCTCTGAACTCAGCTTCAATGTCGAACCCAGTCGGAGGCCTCACGACCCAGATGAACGGCTTCCCACTAAGCTCCAAGCCCATTGCAAGTTCCATCATTTGGGTAGAGCTGATTGTGTTCTGAGACCCAAATGAGATGTACAGAACTGAATTTGGTGGATGAGAATTCAACCAATTGACGCAGTTTTCCGCAGAGATTCCTGGTTGCTTTCCTGAACGTGAGAAGGACTCACTCAAAGCAGATGATGACGATGAAGAAGAGGAACGATTGAGCAGTGACAGAGGAAGGAGAGGCCCAATAGTCCAAACAGGGAGTCCAGTGTTCTTTCTCAATACATCAATCCCCATAGGTTCAATCTCTTCTACGGTGTTACAAAGCATCCCATTAGATTGAAAAGAAAGCAAAAACAGTTTCTGGTTTAATCTAGACAAGATATCAGAACCATCTGTGTTTCTCAGACCCGGATGAAGATGTGATCGATGAAACTTGCGAGTTTCAGGGAAGCCCGGGACTGAGAATTCATCAGAGGTGATGTTGCGGTGAGGGAGGTTCAACCATATAGACAAATAGGCAGCGGTTCCAAAAGCTCCGCAGGTGGTGAAAGTAAAATGAGGCATATCAAAGCTTCTGGCAACGTTTACAGACCAACTCATGAAGACATCAGAGATGATGCAGAGAGGTGTGCGGCCTTCTTGTTGGAACATATTGGAGATGAGATGGTGGAAAGAAGGTTGGAGGGTCTGTGAGGCATTGAGGAGGGTGATGATGTGGGAATAGTGTAGAGAGTCTGTGTTTTCGGAATTGGGTGGGAGGCCATTGTCAGAGCTGCAGAAGGGAAGCTCCGCGAAGTTGATAGTTGAGGGAGATGCTCTGGATGTGGTGGCTCTGAGGTGTTGGATGTTGAGAGGAGTGGAGACAATGGTGATGGTGAAATGGGTTCGTTCTTCGATTTTCTTTGCGAGTGCTAAGAAAGGAATCATGTGGCCCCGAGCCATGAATGGGAGCATCACTATATGGGTCTTTGCTGAAGTGTTCTCCATTGTTTCTTCTGAAACTGAGTTGTTTTGAGTTGCTCAAACAGCTCTCTCTCTCTCTCTCTCTCTCTCTCTCTCTCTCTCTCTCTCTCCCATATATGAAGCCCTGCTGCAACAAACTCACACCATGCAAGGGTGTGGGGATAACAATATGGAGCTAATGGGATTAAAAAGTTTGAGGGGGTTGAACTGAATTCTTTGTCATTAGATTTGATCGGTGAGGAACTATGCTTACAATACTCTATTGCTATTTATGGTAAACTTGTTGGACTCATAGATGTTAATGGTAGCCATGTTAGGAAATCTAAAATATCACAAACCAATCATCCTTTTTTTTTTGTAAATAATAATTATTTAATTATAATTAAAAAAATAGGAGAAATTATAATTTATAAGATGATGACAGATATATTAGGATTAGAACATGGTAGGTTAAGTGGAAAGGTGCTTTTTTTAAGTGTTTTGTGATAAGGGAATCTCATCCAAACTCAATGGACAATTCTATAAGACAGCTATAAAGCCAATAATATTATATGGAGATACAAGTTAGTGATTAAGAAAAAAAAAGAAAATCTCCAAAGATATATTTAGATGAATGAATAAAATAATAGAAAAAATAATCAACAAAATCTAGAAATGGGTCTTATGAAAAGTAAATTAAAAAAAAAAGTGTCATGGGTGTTTGTAGGAGAGGCCCTTGAGGGCATTAGTAAAATGGAGTGGTCTGATGTAAACTAGAAAAAAGAACTGAAGGACAATCAAAGGGTAGACCCAAAAAAAAAAAAAATGGTAAGAAAAGACACTTTTGGATTGGCTAGAAGCATGATTTTAATTAGGATAGAAGGTTAAAATAGAATCCTTGCAATCAATCCCATTTATTTTTTTATTTATTTTTTGATTAAAACATTTGAGATGGCATTCAAATATGCAAAAGAGGTTTCTTAACCCTATTAAGTTGAAAAAAAAAAAAAAAGAAGAGGAAGCAAGAAAGTGGTTTTTTAATTTTTATTGGGAAAAATAACCTAATATTTAGGAGTAAGAAATGCCAGGATTGGTGATTTGCTATGGGTGGAAAAAGACTAGGGTGTTGTGTGGACCAATTATGCTTTTACATACCTTCCCATCGAGCTGTTCTAAGAGAAACTATCAACCAGATGAAGAGAGAATCTCACAACTCAAGGTGATTTGGTAGTATGATTGGATTTCTAGAATATTGAATGTCTTCGGTGAATCTCAAATATTTGCTGTGTCCGACCCAACCCTCTTTGCTGATGTTACCATAAGTGAAGCTCTAGCGATCAGATTGGGATTGTTGGAGGCAATGAAAGGCAACTTCCCCAAAATTCTCGTTGAATCCAATTGCTCCGAGGTGATTCATTTTATCAAGGACTAGCCGATACATACATATATGTGGTATCGATAAAAAAGGGGTGTTATTTTCTGAAATTTTTGTCAATTCAAACCTGATACGTTCTGATCCATATTGGAACGTGATCAATCATCAATACCAATCAACATTCTAAAACTCGGAATTGATCAAGACTGATGCCATTTTGATATGGTTTTGAATCAATCTTGATCGGAATATATATATCGCGGATAGAATTATCTCTCCTTTTATAAAAATCAAAATTTTTAGTATGTTTTTATCTTTGGATTATACCAGCGTATTAGGATATATCAAAGATCAATCAAGGCCAATATCATTCCAATCCAACCGATATTGATCAATTCAATCTGATTTTTCTTTAAGTCATGTTTTCCCTTCATGCTGGTGTAAAGGCCACACTGCCTTTAACACCTGTCTATGTCACCCATTGTAGAAAATGTTGGTGAACCATGTCACAAAATAGAAAAAAAATGTTTTCAGTGAGGGAGTGTGACCTTGCATATCAGCACATTGGGAGAAATGATCGACCAATCCCATGAAAGGAAAAAAAATGACCCATCTATAAGTGTTTCTAATGCACTTTTTTTTTTTTACTAACAATGGGGCATCTAAGCCTTCGGCCTGACTAGTCCCGCAGGCCCAGACTGGCCCCATAATCGTATAGACTAGGTCATAACGGGGTTAAATGAGAACCATTTAACTTTCACTGAAACACCCCGTGTGAATGACCCCGTATTCCTTATGCACTTCAATTGGCCCTTGTACACGCGTAGAAACTGTCCTCCCACACAAGAAATACTTCCCCAACAAAGTGATATCAAGTTGCAACGTGCAACGACTGCAATCCTTCTGGGATTTCAACTATTAAAATACCTGAATGTATCTGCCCACTTTTGTTCATTGTATTCATCAACTCACGATACATGTTTATCTCTATGTCCTATCACAAGTTACAAACAAGTGGGTCATGTTCTCAACAAATCCTCAATTTTCCCCAATCTGGACTCTGATCCATGCGAGAGAGAGAGAGAGAGATTTGATGACTTTAGTGTGACATGTGCTCACCATTAGACTGATAAGATTTATGGTCTTCCATAATTGCTTCTTGTCTTCATTTGACTGATAAAGCCAGTAAAGCATCAACTCACACCAGGTTCTTCTTATCTCTATCTCCATTCTCCATCTTATCTCAGTTTCAAATTTGATCAAGAAGTTAAAAGATGGATAGATAGACACTCTTTATCTCCTCATGGTTTTGGGTTGTAGTGTTCAAGTCTTCAAGAAGCTTCTGTTTCCATGAAAGAGAAGTAAGGAGAATGAATCTTCTTCTGCTCTTCTTACCTTTTTGAAGTAATAAAGAAGATCTGTCAACTTGGATGCTTTAAGTTTGTTCAACAGCTCAGAATTCACAAAGAAGATTGGAATAATCAGGTAATTAATTGCCATTTTTATAGTTTCATTAATTACTTCTCTAAATATATATATATGATCTTTCTAATACAATCACTCTAAAGTTAGTTGGTTATCCTATCTGTTACAGTACTCCACAGACGTTTTATATATAGCAGGAGATTGTCAAGTTGGTTTAGCAATTCTCTTTCTAGTTACTTTATTATTACTTGCCAAAAAGCAAAAAAGAAAAATATGAATGACTAATAAAAAAATTTAAAATTATTTATTGAATTTATCTAAGATAATATTATCAGGTTATCCTTGGTGTACATATCTAAAGAGCATTTGGGTATTCTATTTGAGCTTTGGGTGTCTCCCAAGCTTAGCAAGAAATATATTTTTCTTATGCTTTTAATATAATAAATAATAAAAATTAATATGAAGATAATAAAGTAGAATAAAAGCTAAATCTAAAAAAATATAATATATATATATATATATATATAAAGCAAGAGAAAAAGCATAAACAACCTGACCATTTGAGATGGCATTCAAACCCTACAACATAATTTTTTTTTTTTTAAATCTTATCTAATTGTTTTAAGGGAGAATGTTTCGTGCCTAGGGTTGATGCTCTCTCTCTCTCTATGAAATGACTCTCTACCTCCTACAATTGTACTGTTAGGTAGGCAGGAAACACCCTCATTTATTTTCAAGATGGAAAAACTCATTTGAGTTGTGCCCTATGGAATGATGATATGACACTTTTGGTTGTTGGATAAATAGTACATAGTATAAGTTAGCCACTTGTAAAATTTTACCGTGTTTCGACATGTATCGTTATGTATGTCTATGCATGTCCCTATGGTACTGCAACTACCTTAACATTCTCTCATGGTCTTGAATTATTAAACCTCTATTTTGTTACTTGGCTAACTTTGTTTATTCTAAAATTTAACATGTGAATTGGGAACTATAGATTTTCCAAAAAATTTGAACTTCATATGATTAACCACAGGATAGATATTTAAACTGTCTTAATAAGCTAGTCAATGTTTGTCATTCTGATTGCGTGTTCTTAACAAGAAAGATGATGAAGTTACCATGGTTTCCTTTCTTTATCATAAGAATCGTTTACTCGGCCTCAAGACTTTGGGAGTTAGAACTAGATACACAAGAATAATTGAGTTGAGAGTTTAGAAGTCCACCTTTTTCTAATAGTAGTGTGAATCCTATATTGCCAAAATAAGAAAACTCTCTCTCTTGGATGGCCCAAATATCTATCGTTTGGTAGTTTCCAAATGACTTAAATTTTATGGATAGGAAAACCCCAAAGTCTTTCAGCTCACATATTAAAAAAATAATTCAAACACAAATGGGGTTTTCCAAGTGACAAACTCAAGCTTTGAAAAATTAAGATTATAAGAGACTATATAAATAATGGTTGAAATACCATAGACGTGTATAGACATCCACAAACACATGTTGATGCAAACTAATGAGAGAACATATGATTAAATTAAGTTCTACAATTTGACATAAGACTAATCCATATCGTGTATAATTTATTTTTTCAATGGCCAGAAAATTGTCACGTCATGATCCTTGACGATACAATAAGGTAGGGATAAGTTCTACCAAAAAAATAATGTGGCTATAAAGAAGACCCTTCTTGTGGGTCATGCAAAAGCATTTAAACCTTTTTTAATTCCTCTTCCTTCCGAGTTTTTTAATATCATGATATGGAGTGCACTTTAATTATTGGGTCTTTTGTATATTTTATTGCAAATGCAATTTGTTTGAATCTCACTCTAGCAATCTGAATGTATCTACCTACT
Source organism: Macadamia integrifolia (assembly GCF_013358625.1). NCBI lineage: Eukaryota > Viridiplantae > Streptophyta > Magnoliopsida > Proteales > Proteaceae > Macadamia > Macadamia integrifolia. The sequence goes on along the minus strand of NC_056567.1, from coordinate 29,467,677 downwards.
TTCTTAGGTTATATTTATCAGACTTAGCGTCATAACCTCTCTCTCAAAGGAGCCTTTTTTTTTTTTTTTTGGGCAGGGGTTGGCGGAGGCTAAAGTATCCCTTATACTGCTATTGCAATCAATAGAGCAAGGAAGAACATTAGAAACCACCACCAGTATGGTGGTGGCCTCGATAATGTAACGATTTTTTTTTTTTTTTAATATATAAATCCCACATGGATAATATCATTCTTTACATCACCATCGGTGTGGTGTACACGTTCTTTTCAGCACTGGTATCATGAAAAACTCTTTCCTCAACTCTAGTAAGTGGGAGAGGGATTCCAAAGATTAATCATTAGGGTTGAACAAAAAATCTTTTTTACTTGATTTAATCGGGGAGTTATTTATACCTACAATACTCTATTGCTGTGGAAGGTATTAATTCTTTGCCTCTTTGGATTCTTAGAAGTTCATGGTGGTCATGTTTGGTTGCTTTCAAGGGAAGCATATAATATAAAAGGAGAGCGAAGGGAAAAAATTAGGAAAGTATTTAATTTAAAACTAATAGTTTTTTTTTATTCAGTCATAATTAAATAAAGAAGAAATAGAAAAAAAAAAAAATATAACATACATGATTAGAAAAGGATATATTAGGAATTTAGGATTAGAAAGTAAACAGTGCTATTTGATAAGTGTATCTCACTAAAACTCTAAGAAAAATTCTATAGGACAGTTATAAAGCAAACTTTAATAGTGCAAGAGATCGATGCTAGATAGAGCGACCCTTGCGCTAGCATAGGGGCCAATAAGAGTGCAACTGGACATCAACATGGATGAAATTTTTTATTTCACAAGAATTGGGTTAGTAATTTCACGTGCTCTTATCTCTAGGCACAGTTGTAAACCTTGACACAAGAATAAGATTGTTACATTATGATCTAGTGATCGCGGGTCCAAGTTAGAAAACGGCCTCTCCCTAAAGTGGGGGATTAGGGTAAGTACATTATGTGATATATTGAAATGGATGAGTCAATAAAAAAGGAGAAAAAGCAACAGGCAACTCTTCTCTGATTCATCTTCTTTCAAAAGCAACAGAAAAAGCTTACTAGCAGACTAGTGCAGAGAGAGAGAGAGAGAGCCCAATCAGTGGGAACAGGCAGGGAAGGTTTCAATCTCTTCTCTAAGTAGTCCTACTGCTACAAATTATTTCTATTTTTACGAAGGTGAAAGAACCACACCCCGCCCCCAAACACCTTCCGTCTCTTCGTCACTTATTTCACATATATAACACTTTATATATAAATATATATATATATATATATGGCTGAAGTGAAGAGTAAAGCTGAGGTAGGCATCATTGGTCAAAATCTTCCCATCACGCTTCTTCTAACATCCTTGGAGCACATCTCATCACGGCATCTGCTACTGTAAGGAAGATATGGTCGTCGCCGATCAACTCTGTAAACTTTGATGAATGAAGCTTGTCTATCACAACTGGCCCAGGATTTGCTATGAAAAGCTGGCAATAACAACATTGGTATCAATCAGGTGCTTTCCAGTTCCATTTCTAACAGATCTTTCAAAATATATATGATTTCCAATCTATATCTAATACATTATAAACTCCAACCACCAATGCCATTTCTGTAATTGTGTTCCAAGCACTCAGACAGAAGCTCTTATTTGTAGTTGCTTTAATCTATGTTGGGTTTAGCTTTAAGTATTTAGTGGAAGAATATCTTCCACTTCATTATCGAATTTTTGCCTTCGAAAAGGACTTCCCGCTTTGATAAATAGTTGTTGGTTTCCATCACTTTCCTATTCATGAGTATGGGTGAGATTTAAGGAAACGTTTAGGGAGTCAAGTTCCTTGGTAGCCTCAGAACAGATAAGAGCCTATTAGAGCCTAATCAGGAGCCTGAGGATGGAAGAATGTATCTTAGGATGCTTCATTCAATGATGCAATGGCAGTGAATGGAGTAGTTATGTAGGAAGGATTATTTATGTTGCTTACTTGAACACTTCTCTTTTGGAGACAACTGTATAACTCTTCCAAGGCATGGATGCCACTAGTGTCGATATCGGTAACAGCTGCAATTTATACAAGTTTTGAAAAATAAGATCCAACATGCCTCATACCAGAGAAAGAAAGTGTAACAGAACGAGGCAGTGATTGCTTACGTGACATTTCGATGATCAAGAACTGGATTCTTGGTAGATCATTTTCTTTCAATTGCTTCTCCTCATCTGTTAACCATCTCAAGATCCTGCAAGAAAGGGGTTTTGAGTATGCTTCTTCTTTTCATGTTTCTGTCAGAAATTGGACTACATAAAGCAGCTTTAACTACTAACAAAGAGAGAATGTGGTTGATAAGATTGAATAGGAGTGCCCCAACATTTGTCATGAAGATAGAATAAGGAGTCATGGAAACTCATTCCATCTCATCTGACCCTTCGATTGGATTGGGGAAGGTATATCAACAACAAATGATAGGGGGCAGGAGTTCAGTGATTGAACTCACTGTCCAGGAGTCCAATCATAAGGTCTCACAATCTTGGATGAAGAGAGAGGGGTAGTGAAAAACGTTCTCCTAGAAGTAATACTCTGAAAAGTGAATTATTTCTTAGGGAAAAAAGATCCCACGAAAATTCATTAGATAATCAGAGAGGCAAGCGCATCAAGATGAAGAATGACTCTAAAGATCATCCTTACCTTTCCTTAATATAGTTGGAGTTGGAAAAGTATATTGCTGAATCAACTCTCACAATCAGAGTCCCAGGGGTCTTGGTTGCCTCTGGGTATTGTTGGACATTCCTGTAGACTGCTGTTCTGGGAATGTTTCCAAGTATTGCAGTCCGTGGCCTTGTCACTTGTAGGAGAATTTTAGCAAAGGATATGCAGACCTGTCATAAACAGGAGACAGCTTTGAGTTGATGCAAATAGACAGATAATCTCAAAGTTTTGAGAGGCTATAAATTCTATTCCTTACCGCAATCAAGAGTCCAATCTCAACAGAATGAAACACAACACCAAAGAACGCTCCCATGCAAGCAATAAAGTCAAATTTATCAATCTTCCATATAAGCAATGCTGCTTCAATGTCAATCAGGCCGATCACAGCATTGATAATGATAGAAGCAAGAATGGCATTTGGGGTGTACTTAAAGAGGGGTGTGATCAGTTCTAAGGTTAGTAAAACAACCAAGGACATCACAATGTTAGAGACAGTAGTATGGCAGCCGGCCATGTAGTTCACAGCCGAGCGAGAGAAAGAACCTGCAAGGGCAGAAAAAGGTCATTACTTCCACAGACAGAAACATTTGGCTTCAACAAACTGAAGTGCTATATAATTCTTATACATCCAGGTTTTCTCATGGTATTTCTATTATGCAAAAATTTGACTCTGTAGGTGATCATAGCCGTCCTGCTGTGATATTTTTAAGGACCATATTTTTTCCTATCCTGACCTCTGCAGAATTTTGATTCACTGATGGTTACACCATTACAGTCAATCTGATTGAACCTCTTTTTGGAATGCTTCTAGGTCTAACTCCCTTGCAGTTGCATACACGTCATGCATAGATCATTCCTTACCAGCATTCTGCCGTCTACCATACAAGGACCATTAATCTCACTATATAACTTTGTTATGGGACATTTTCCCTCACAACTTATGGTAGAACAATTTTGTGGCAAGGTTTTTCTTTTTTAAATTCTTTTCGTACCTGTGGTCACATAACAAGAAGTCATCGAACCAACAACATTCATCAGTCCCAGTGCCACCATCTCTTTGTTTCCATCTAGTTGATAGTCCTTCATGGATGCAAATGTTCTCCCAATCGCTGAAGCTTCCTAGAAAATCCATAGGAGTTGTCTTTAGATGCAGGAGAGTTGATCATTAAACTTCTCTGGAAAAACTGAAAGATGGGCCACAAAATTAGCTTACCGTTAATGCTACCATTCCAGCCACAACGCCGATCCTAAAACCAGTCCCCACATACTTTCCACTGAAATAAATTTCATTCGCCGATGACGGATTTATACCTTTTTTTATATGTTTCACCTTCATATGTTACCGAAAGTATTAGTTTACAGAAGTTGGTTTCCATCCAAAATTCAGGGATTTTTTTTTGGGGGGGGGGGGGGGGGCGGAGGTGTGGTGGGGAGAGTGGGACAGAACTTAGTACTTACAATTTGGACACCCTTCTTATCTGCACGGGTGATATAAACAAAAAAGGTGGATAAAATAACAGAGATCAATGGTGCAATTGCGGATACCCAGAATAATTTCTTATTCTTCTTTCCCTGTTTTCCATCAAACCATGTAAGGGTCAAACAAGGACTTTTAACCCTATGAAATCCAGGTAAATAAAGGTGCATGAATTGGGACTCTTACGATGTACTTGGCGAATAGAAGGAAAGCCAAGAATGATGCCCCTATGAGTATAGTCTGCCAATTCCACTGCAAGATGTAGTAAAACTTTGTTACTTTAATTTGAACTATGGATCAATTGGACAATACAGTAGGTCAAACTATATGCTTGCACCTGTTACTTCAGCTAATCCATTAAAGAATGGAAGGGTGAGAGATTGCGTACCCCATGGTGTACTGAACCCCATACTGAGTGCATAACTGAAACAATGTCAGTCTTTTTGGTGAACTGCTTTATGCCAAGAAAACCTTTAAGCTGTTGAAGTGCAATTGTAATTGCAGCACCTCCCATAAACCCAACAATGGCAGCATGAGATAGGAAGTCAATCAAGAATCCCAATCTAAACACAACATAAGAACCATATTAGTATTGTTCAATACCTTTCACCGTTAAAATATCAGGTACAGGATGCAATGAGAGGAGCCAGAAACTACAAATTATCTCAATATTAAATCATAACCTGAAAAACCCAAGTGCAGCTTGAGTGATTCCAGCGAAGAAAGTAGCTGTGAATGCCAGCCTGTGATATTCAGCTGCATTTTTTTCAGGATCGATCTCATTTTGGAGCAAAGTGCCCAGCAAAATAGAAACCACAGCAACCGGTCCAATGGCAATATCTCTTGAGCTCCCCATGATGGCATAGATTAGTGGTGGAACAAAGCTGGAGTCTGTAACAATACACAACCATAAAGAAATAAATAAACAAACAGAACACATAAATCTATTACAGGTTTATAAGCCAATGTAAGGTATTGACCAGTAATGTAAAAACTTACAGAGCCCATATTGAGGATCAAGATTTGCAAGCTTTGCATACCCAATGTCCTATATTAAAAGTTAAAAAAAGCGTTACGATTGTTCATTTGCGGACACAAATCGGTTCATATATATGTTAGAGCATTTCATCTACCTGAGGAACACAAAGGCTTGCAATGGTAAGTCCTGCAATGAGGTCTCCTCTGAATTTAGTTAAATTGTAGCCCCTTCCCCATTGTAAGACTGGGAAAACAGATTGTAGGCCTAGAACAATCTTTCTTGATTGAGGTTGGTCCTTAAAATCACGGAGAGGATCATCTGGGAAAAATGTTTCCTTCACCATTTCTGTGAATTCATTAAATAGTTTCTGCCTCGGGGCCATGCCCACCTTGTGAACATGTGGCAGCAGGTTCTCTGGATGAATGCGCGATGAAGGTAGACTTGCAATGTCTATTTCCCTCTTTTCGGACGGCTCCCCAGGTGAGTGAGCCATTGGAACAGAAGGTATTGATGAAGTATAACACAGACAAAAGTATTCACCTGTAAAGCAGCAAAAACCAGAAAAACGTGGATCAGAAATGATTCAACTAATTCAATTTCTGTTGTGTAACAATAATGAGATACTGCAGTGAAAATAAGAAGGTGCATATCATCTTCAACGAGCAGACTAGCTCAATATGGCTTGAATAACCATTACATTAACTGCTAAAAAGTCATGAACCCAAGTGATATTTGAGTTTATGAGACTTGGTTGTTCCCTTTGACGAAATGATATCAAACGCAAGACTACAAATATCACAGAAAAAGGAGCAAAGATCGAACCCGAATTCAGCGGATAGAAATTGTTGCCCCAACTGTCATAAATCCAAACTAAGTGTCAAAGTGAACAGATGATGATACTTTGTTAGATGCTACAGACATGAACTGCCTTATAAAACACACAAGGAGCTACATAGGACCACATGCTTATATAGGTTCCAACTTCCAAGTAACATCCATATGAACTTGCCAGGTCAAACTCCTCAAATTTAAGGAATTCCCCCCACATCACTAGCTACTAGGAATGTACCTAGAACGCTTAACAAGCCACATACAAGACGGCAAAACAATTAAAGATAGAAAATAATTTAAAACTCTGATGATTAACTGAATATACATTATACAAAACCCAATTGATGATATAGGAGGTCATATTATCAAGCTTACATAATTAAATAAATATGTAGATAGGGTATTGGTTGTGGGGAGGTGTTGACTTGCAAGGTCTGATGCAACTGGTATGTCATCTTAAAGATCATTCTCAACCATCAATTTAATTGTCATGTTAAGAAGTTGGGTTTCAGAAATGAAATGCAAATTACAAAGTCCAACCATATGATCATGCAATTGTGCGCAGTTTTAATGATTATGAAAATAAGACCATTGCGTGACCATTTTAAATTCTGTGGAGCTCAAAAAGGTTGACAATTTGTATTATATTGAAAGGAAAATCTCTTAGAATAAACAGTAAGTACTTCAAACAGCTTATTATAATAAACACACCAGCACTTACTAATTCTTTAAAATGCAAAACAGTCCATTAGAAGATAACCAAAAAGAAGATCCATAGAAGCAATCCGAATTTCACCCAAAGTATATATAAATCCTGCTAAATACAGCTTGGCTCATCTAATCAAACACATATTATTATGATTCACTCAACCACCAAACGTGGAACGTGTTAATAAGGTCAAAGGTTTTGTGAATGGTTCCGTCCATAGAGTTGTGCTATATGCATTGGGTATGTGGCAATTCTAATAGAATATTTTGGCTTGGCCACTTGCTAAATTTCATACTTGTACATACACCTTTTCGATAGTATAATTTGTCAATCCTCTTGGTACTTGGTAGTGTTTAGATTTTGGAAAACTTCATAGATATCCTATGGGGACAGATCCATTCACAACCCATTTGCTATTCTGGGGAAGGATTCTCGACACTGAATGACCCACCAATGAGAAGGGTGCACTATGGATTGAAAATACAGAGACAAGAGTAGAGTGTGTCAAGGACAGAGAAAGAAAACCAGCCGCCCAACACCATAGCCTGAGAGAACCTTTTTCATAATAAACTAATAACAAGTAAGCCGTGTCCCAGTTACCCACCAAAAAATAAAAGTATATTGATAAAATCAATAATCCAAAATAACTCAGAATATCTGGATATGGGTATAAATCATTCTTGCAGGGTTGCTTGTTTGCAATGTCATAAGAGAGGAAACCAAGAAAAGAAAAGGTCCAATGCAACATGGACGTCTAGGCTGACCTCCTCCAGCCAAAAAAAAAAAAAAAAAAGGTAAGAGCTTTGCATGAAAACCATCGATAGTGGATAGTGGCAGGCAGAATCAGAAATCATCATATCGCAGGGAATGTAGAAAAGGCACACAACCAATAGCAACAGAAGTACAAAGAAAGAGAAACGGTTCTTTTTCCCCCTTTTTCTTTTTGAACTAATAGTAATGAATAACTAAGAAGAAGATCAAAGAGATCTAATTTCACCATCTTACCTTTTTCCGTTCGCCACTCTTGACGGTTCTCGTCTTCCTGGAATGATTACTGGTACACAATCTACAGTAGAGCACAAACCCAAACTCAAAACCTGTCCAGATTCGATGAATCTATTCCATTTTCTGTTTTTTTTTCCTTTTCTATTGTTCATTTACCTCCAAACCGATGTGGGTAATGAATACAAGGAAGGTAACAATAGAATCAGAGCAAGAAAGAATGTGACGATGTGATCAATACTATGTTGAGTGTTTCTGATCTCTGTTTTGGTTTTGGAACAGCAGAATGTTGTTGCAGAGATGTTGTGGTCCGTGTGAAGCTGAATTCTTTCCATGATGTGCAGAAAACCCATCAAAGTAATCGAATCACACATTCCCAATCCCAACTCAAACTCCGATAATTTTTCATTGGTTTCCAAATAGGAGAATACAAAATCGGGGACCATCTTCAGTGCGGAAATGTCAATGAGGCAGTCAAAAAAATAAAAATAAAAATAAAAATGAAAAAAAGAATAACGACTTTCAAACCTTACCAAACGGTCGCTATCCTTCTATTCATGTGGCCTGGTTGGGTTGGGTGGAGTGGCGTGGGATGGGGTGCGGTGGGGTGGGGGTTACCCTTGACCTGGAAACGATGATTGTGGCCAGGTCCGTCCTGCCTGCCACGGTTAGACTTTTGATTTGGGCGCCCTTTAGTTTCGCTGTCGTCGCCCATCGACATACTCGGTGACCGTAGGCTTCCACTTGCATGATTCCAAATTTCCAAAGTTTCAAAAGTAAAGAGTAATAGCGAAAGGCTGAAAGACAAGGCTAAGGGTGTAAATAGGCCGGTTGGTTGATTCCTATTTGATCGGGTTGAACTTTTTTCGGTCTAGTATTGGTCAAATTGAAATCAAATCGATTCAGTTGAAGTTGGTTTCAATTGAATTTGATTCTCTTTGTGCATGCGACACTTATATATTTTCAAAATTTAACAGTAGTATAATTTTTTTAAAATTCAAACTCATTTTAACCCCTTAAATTTCTCAAATTTTGATAATCATTGGATTTAGAAAATGTACATGTGTCACGCACATAGAGAAAATTAGACAATAATTAGGCAATTAAGAATTGAAGAAGTAAACAGTCCTTCAATGGTTTAATATTCATAAATAGTTTCATGTTTTTAAATATCTTTATTGATTGTATATATGCATGTATATCGTTAACCCTAAGTGCACTTACCAAAATGTGAAAGCTTGGTGGAAATGGTCTAGATGTTTTGATAATTTATAAACAGTTTAAAACCAAATCAAGGTTGTATTTTTTAAAATAAAAACCAAAAGGTGATGGAGAATGACATGCTTAACTCAGCCCTTGTATCATGTATGATTTTCAAATACAACTGATTGAAGAGCAAGAATTCATGTGATCGATCCTATTTAGTTTGGATAAAGCTATGTTGTTGTTGTTGATGGTTCATTTTTAGATGATTTGGTTTTCGCTAAATGATTTTGGTTTATATTAACACTTTTTAGTTACATGCAAGGATTTTTTTTTCTTCATTTCCTTAAACTGGGTACATTCGGTTGGTTCGACAAGAAAACCCTATATGAAACCGACCGATAAGAGTTCGATTTTGATTCGATCATATATATTTTTTTGTTTAGTTCCGGTCTGTCCAACAAATGATTTCAACACCACTAGTGAGAAATGTGTAGACAGTGGTGGTGATTTTGACACCCATAGTGAGAAATGTGTAAGCAGTGGTGGGTTGATGAAGAGTGATTGTGTACATACATATGGCCATGTATAGAAAACCGGCCGGCGGCGCCGGCACCATGAGAAATTAAATAAACAAGTAGTGCTACTGCACTCATCAATGCTACCCCGGCCCTCGGCAAATGGTTTTGAACTTTTGCTAGTCCATGAAAGTGGGCACTTGTGTTCCCTGAATGGGGGTTTGGGAGGGGCGGGGGGGTGATATCCGTGGTTCAGTGGTTCTTGAATTTGTAGAGGAACCCTCAAAGAAATTGGGGTTAGGTTCATGATTCATCTAAAATCAACACCTGTGTATAAATGTTTTCCACTTCTCCTGATGTTTCTACATAATTTCTATGGTTTTAAGTCCATAGTGGATCGATTTCCTATTGAAAGTCTACACCTAACTTAAAAGGCAAAAAGAGGTTTTATGGTCGACCAAGTCTAAAAATTAGATTCAACTCTTGGCACGTGTTTTTGTACAAAATGGAAAGGTGAATTGTTGAATATCTATGAAATTATCTAGACTGGACACATTTTTAAGATTTAAATTCGATATTATACTTTTCCTATGTATTGACATTTCTTTTCTTGTATTTATAACTTTCCACTACAAGGTCTGGCGAGGGGAATACCGCATATACATGTAGTCTCTTAATTTTTGTGGAGAGATTGTCTTCTTGTTTTAACTTACGATCATCAAGTTACAATAGAACAACCTAACTGTTGTGCTGAAGTTTGTCCTCAATTTTTTTTTTCTTTTCTTATGATGTCTAGCATTTTTAATGTATTTTTTTTTTCAAATATTTTTTGACAAAAATGTTCATATTTTTCTCGAGACACCATAGTTTTACATGAACCATAAATTCCATGGTTATAGGGGGTAGCAAATTCCCCTCAATGTCATTTTTTGTGAAATACCGCACACTTGATGCTTATTATTGAAGGGATCGGTGATCTTCCAAACGGATTTTCAGAGGGAACAATAAAAACTATGAAGAAAAATAAAGTAAGACTCTTACATTTGAGAGACCCATATCGTACTAAACTTAAAATGATTATTTTTTATTTTATATGAGAAATAAATAAGAAAAAGAATTAAAATCCTACTTTCTCTACAACGTAGTTGAGACATGTTTTGATTATCATTTTAAATTCATTTTATTTTTTACCAAGAATTTTATTGAGAATTTCATTTTTTATTTCTTTCACTTTGTTTTAATAATGTAAATTTTATGGAAGAAAGAATGCTACCCACTTACTTATGTCTACGCTTAAATACAATAAATGCAGAAAGACTGTATTACTTCCCCGCTAAAGATGTTCATTTATATATATTTAAATGGAGCTTAACATAATGTATCCAATGGTCGACCTTGATCCAATGAGACACCTATGATGTTTGGCTCGATTGATTAAGTCGGAGCTTGACCCCGTATTGTGGTTAATAAGAAGAGCTGCAAATTAAAATCTCTTTGTCATATGGCTATTGGCGGTTGTTGGCATAGGTATAGCAACCTTATACTTACCTATTTGATTTTCATTTAAGGGATAGGATACCCTCTTAGGTCTGACTACTAATTAAGGTGAATGGAAAAACATGGTTAACCTCTAAAATTAAATAAGGGGTTTGGAAGAGAGAGAAATTGTGGGCCCTAGTGTTTTTGTCTCTAGGTAAAACATGGTAAGTCTCTAAAATTAAATACGGTGTGCGAATCTTTCACCCTTAGTTTTATGTTTTCCAATTAATAAGAAAAATATTTATGACAATTTTTCATGTGCATGTACTAAATTTCTCATGTCTCTAAGGAAAAACATGGTCAATCTCTAAAATTTCTCAAGTCATCTGTATTAAATTCTTCACCCAATAAAAGTTTGTATTAAATAAAAAGGAAAAAAAGATCCCCACAATGTCACAGTGCAGATTCTATTAGCACAATCTCTACCATAATGAGCCATAGAGTCTACAATTTACACTGGTATTCTCTTTCTCCTAAGACAAAATGCAAACCTGATGTATGGTGGTTGGCATAGGTATAGCAACCTTAAACTTGCCCATTTGATTTTAGTTTTTGGGAGTATTCCCTCCAACGTCTGAGTACTAATTCAAGCGAATAGAAAAATATGGTTAATCCCTAAATTAAATAAGGGGTTTTGAAGAGAGAAAGAGAAATTGTGGGGCTCACTATTTTTGGCTCTAGGCATGCGAAAGAATCCACATATGGATTGTGTGCGAATCTTTTGACTTTAGTTTTATGTTTACTAATTAATAAGCAAAAGATTTGTAACGGTTTTTTGCATGTACTAAAAGTTCTCAAGTCAATATTAAATTCTTCACAAAAAAAAAAAAAAAAAAACAGAGGAAAGGAGTATATAAAAGGGAGGCAAATCCCCACGATATCAAAGTGGGGATTTGTTCCCACAATTTCTAATATAATGAGCTATGGAGTCTACACTGGGTTCGAAATTTAAATCTTTTGTGGTGAGTGGTGAGTGGCAGCGAGGATTCAACGGTTGGAAAAGCTCCGACATGCACCCCATCCGTTGGATCCTTACTGTCGCTCACTGCCTCACCGCAGAGGATTTTTATGCTTCTACAGTCTATATTGATATTCTCTCTCCTTAAACAAAATGCGGACCTAATTTCCCACTTTGGCGGCATGGAGAAATCTCTACTATAGCCTAAAAAGTTAAAAAAAGGAAAAAGATCCCCACATTGTTGGCTTTAATATACCCTCTCAAAGGGATTATTTATTTTCTCTCTTCGCTATGGATGATTCTACTCCACGCTTCATACAAAAAAAAAAAAAAAAAAATTCTACTCCATACACAATCACTTGGGTGGCGTGGGAGATTCCTTCTGCATGGGTTGCATGTAGAACCCTCGCCTTAAAAAAAAATTTACAATCTGCTGCCTTCCATGTTCTGTAATTTCTTGGTACTAGTGACACTGCGACAGTACCACTATTGGTCATATCAGGACCACTGTTAGTTAAAACGTGTTTTAAACGTGTTTAAAACGAGTTGGCGTTTTTTTGCCGTTTAAAACGCGTATTACCGTATGCTTCCATACAATGCGGGAAAAAACGGGTACGGCTGTATAAAATGTTTTAAACGCACGTTTAAAACGTGTATACTTTTTGTAAGGGCAAAATGGGAATTTTATCATACTATTTAAAAAAAAAAAAAAAAAAAAAACCAAAAAAAACCAAAACCAAAACCAAAACCGAAGAAAACGTTTTAAGATTTCTGAATTCATTTCTTCCCCAAATCCCTAATTCTGAATTTCTGAGTTCTGAAATTGTGCCCGTAGCCGTAGTCCGGTGCTCCGGTGAGTCCGTGACTCCATCTCTCCCTTCTTTCGTGACATGATTTTCCAACCTAGGAAAAATCGAGCGAACGGAGCCATTATCGGAAGGTGGCTCACGAATGTTGGCCGCAGCGGATTGACGACGGTTCAAAGTTCAGACTTCAGAGTTCAGAGCTTTGAACCATATACCATAGCATCTTCTTCCTCTTCTTTCTTCCTACTCTCCCCTGTCTTCGTATCCGTCACCGATGCAATAAAACCTACTCAAATTTGCAGGTTTGATCTTCTCTCTTTGTCTCTCTATCTCTGTCTCTCAATCTCTTATTTGTAGTTCTCAGTCTCGGTTCCGATGGGTTTAACCCAACCCATGTTACCGTCGACATAGAACAGGTTCGATCTTCTCTCTGTCTCTCAATCTCTTCTTTGTAGTTCTCAGTCTCGGTTCCGGTGGCTTTAACCCAACCCCTGTTACCGCCGACATATAACTCCACAGAAGACGTGATTCCGTGCAGCTGCTGCTGCTTTTGGGTTCTCCATTTCAATTCTTTCGTCCTCCTCTGTTCTTTTTGACCCAAATCAATCAAAAAAAATTGATGGAAGGCACCTGTGATCCTTGATACGATGTGCTGATTTATGAAATCATAACAAATATTGACTAATCTCCACAAGTATTCACAGGGAAATCTAACCCATATTTGCATAAAGAAATGTTAACCAGAAGAATTGGGCGACACATATTTTGGCAGTAAATAAGCCCTAGCAGGTATATTTTGGAAGAATTGGGCGACACATATTCTCGAAGAATATGTTATGGTATAAGGCCTATTGATTTAGATAATCTTGGTGACTTACCTATAGTAGACTTTGAGCTTGAAATGGAGAGGCTTGAGCAGACATACGAGGAACCTGAACCATCTGACACTGGAGCTGATGGAGGATCTACTTCATGTAGTTTAATGTCTCCTCATTGATCTTTTTTTTTTTTTTTTTTTTTTTTTTTTTTTTTTTTTTATCATTGATCTTTGGACCTGTTATAATGATACTGAGTTCTTTAGACATCTTAGATGATATGGATGGATGGTTTTTTTTTTTTAATATATTTTTGACATGTTTTTTTAATATGGTGTATTAAGTTTTAATTTGGAGTTTACATTGGATGCTATATTTTGGATGATATATGCATGAATGTTTGATGTTGATGTAGTTTAGAACATTAGATGTAGGTATACAGGCAATAATCTCTCAAATTACATGATGATATATTGCCCTTTTTTTGGTTTCGTTTTTTTGAAAACTACACGTTTAATACTCGTACCGTTCGTTTCCATCCGTTTGACGTTTCCTGTTTTTTTGACCGTACCGTTCATCGTTTTTATCCGTTTAAAACACGTACCGTACGTCTCTGTTTTTTTGCCATTCCCGTTTTAACTAACAGTGATCAGGACAAATTGGCCCAATTTCAAATCAAAACAACATCTTTTTTTTTTTTCATTAAGGACAGAATCACAGTATGCTCAAATGGAGGGGGTCTAGTGTTCGGCCATGGCTACTTGGCTAATAGCTTCATCTATTGGCTCTTCTTCTTCCGCGGGATTGGCTATCCAATCCCTTAGGGGAATTTTGGGTGAGAGAGATGGTGGTAAAAAATTCTATGTTGGGGAAGGTAGTCGTGTTGATGGTGATGGTGGTGATGGAAGTCCGATAGATAAAGGGAAAACAACAATGTGACGGAGAAAGATGGGTAGATCTAGTCTCTGTAAATCCTTGGAACGAGTAGATGGGCTAAAGCTTGGTTTTGTGAAACCTTCGAAGGTTGATGGGAGCATGATGGCTCAATGTTCTTCTTCCATGACTGAAACTAGTGTGAAAAGATGGGAAAAATCCTTGGTGAGGCACTTCATGGGGAGAAGACCACCATTTTCGGATTGCTAATGGGGTGTTTGGTTCAGTAAATCTTTGGGATGACATTCTTTAGAATGATAATTCTTAATTTTTGGAGTTGTTTGGTTTCACTAGGATGACCCTCATAAGTGAGCATCCTACTTCCCATGAATGATCATATTACAAAGGATGTGTTTCAAATATGAGTTTACCTCAACACTTAAACTCAGATTTGAGCAACCTTTTTACCACCAATAAAAAGAGAAAGCGGAAAGACGTTCTCTACGAAAGTCAATATCTCAATTCGCGAGAAACATGTACTAGCTTAAGGCAACCAAACAATTTTTTAGAAAAAAACATAATTCAGAAGAATGTCTATCAAAAGATTGACATTCATATCCGATATATACACCATTTGATTTACCGAACCAAACACCCCCTAAAGATGTTGTCCTTAAACAATGGAAATTATCTAGGCACGTTGATATGTTTATGTTCATTTTTTGTTTTTATGTCGAAGATGATAGATTGAAAGTTTGGGAAGGTGGTCATTGGTTTGTTAATAGAAAAACATTGCTGTTGCGGCCTTGGAATTCGAGCATTGCTTTAAACAAGGTGCAATTGAATTCCATCCCAATCTGGAGAAAGGGGTTGGCTTTTCTTAAAATGTTGTGTATGATTGGAGACCCACATCCTGTAGTAAGTGTCGGCTATTCGATCATGACTCTACCCAATGTGGGAAGAAAGTTAGTTCGAGAGCCAACTTGCAATGAGTTAGAAAGGGTGGACAACACCCAGTGAATTAGCCAAAAGTGGTGGTGGATGGCGGCAGAACTGAAGAAAATCAAAAAATCCAGTGGCAGCAGTTGAGGTTGTGGATCCTACACTAGTAGCAGATGGTGGTCTTATGGATGAGGTCTCATTGGCATTTTCAAATTCAAATTTAAATTCAAAGAAGAGATTTGAGGGAGAATGATTCCATCCATAATATCACTTCAGTAAAAAATAGAATGAAGGTCAATGTTTTACCTACCATAAGGGAGGCAATTATGCATGAGAATTTATTTGCTGTTTTGGATGAGGAGACAGATTTAATTCCAGCTCCTAAATCCAGGGAGTTATTGGTGTTAGATGATGTAACTAATGAAATAAGGGGCGATGGCTTGCTTGAAGAGGGCCTAATTGGAAGGATCGTTGATTCTAGCAATGAGGATATTCTTTCCAATTCTGTCATGAAAGATAATTCATTGAAAGAAGATCGGCTAGAAGATGATTATCTTCTTTCGAATTCAAATCGTGATATGGTGGAGGGTTGCCTTTTGAGAAATAGAAAGAATATTCCATCAAATATTTTTAATGATGAGATTGCTCCTAATTCGGTTATTTCCAAATCTATTATGAAGGAGAAGATTTTGCAAGGAGATCGGCTAGCTAGTTTTGACTTGGCTTCTTCAAATTTGAATTCAATTTTGAATTGTGATAAGGAGGACAATTTCCATTTGAGAGATGGAGAAAATATTCCACCAAATCTTCTTGATGATAAGGTGCGGAAGGACATATCTTCCAAATCTATTACTACCAATTTTGTTATGAGGAAGAAGATTTTTGAAGTAGATCGGCTAGCTGGTGTGTGACTTGATTTCAATTTTAAATTTTGAGGAGGTGGAGGGAGTTTCTTTGAGAGATGAAAAGAATATTCCATCTATTGAAGAGGAGTTGGAGAATGGTGAGGTGGAAGGCGTCTTACTTATTTTAAATGGAGTCAATTGGGGGAAATTATATTATTCCCTTCTTTATGAGGATGATAATAACGGAGATCATCGATGGGATATACTTGGAGATGCTAATGTGGATAAAGGAGAAGATTCCTTATTCACTAAGTTGTCCAAGCAAATTTCTCAATCGGCCTATTTCAAAAACCAAGTTATAGTGAATAAGGAACCTTCTTATATATCTCCAATTGACATTTCTTTTTCTCTTTCATCAAAACAATTTGGAGAAACCATTCCTAAGAAACATTCGGCTTATTTCAAGGGAGCTGAGGACATTGCAGATTCTATTAGTGAGGAGGTGACAATTCAAGATGAATTAAACCATAGTGTAGAGGTGACCCATTAAGTTGATAATATGGTACAGATTTGGATTTTTCAGAAGAAGCGTCAAAGTTGAATGATGATGGTGGTTCTGGAGTCTTTAGAACCTGACCTATCCAGTTATAAGAAGTTTTCTGCAGAAGAGTCATCGCATGAAAAGTGCCCCGTACTTTCTTTGCTATCGAGATTGGACTACTTAACTTCTTCATAATAGCTTTTCCCAATTGAGGAAATTTTCTCTCTATAGTACATAAATTGTGCTACAGGATTTGTCCTGTTTGATTTAGGGACCTCTCCTCCTTTCTTTTGGTCGGTTCAAAGAAAGTTGTAGGGCTGTCTTTCTCTGTATTTATATATATATATATATATATATATTTTTTTTTTCTTTTTCCTTAATACATACAAATTACCTATAAAAAAAAATATCTCTTTTATTTAAAAAAAAAAATCATCTGTACCTATCGATGCAAGTATTGATATCGAATATAATCAATATCAATACAAAATTTACCAAAAAAAATAAAAATATTTCAATAAAAATTGACTAATTCGATCAATCCAATACCAATTCTTAAAACCGTGAAAGATAATGAAAATTATTATTACATTTTTTTCATATTATTCATGAATTGGTTATGATCAAGAACGTTCGCTGCTTTTTCTTTAGAGGGAAAAAAAAAAAAGAAAAAAGGTCTAGATTCTGGAGACTAAGGACCCCAATGTCTCATTCTAAAGTCTAATTTTTTGGTAAACAATGTCTTCTAAAGTATATTTACTTTCGTTGATCCATGACCAAGAATTTGTGTTTCTTTTTCGTTTAATTGACTTACTTGACATGGACCCTACATTGCCCAATCGTATGGTTGCGTGGGCCTCTTTAATTATCATCAAGCCGTTCTTACTTTTATGGGATGTTGCTTTGGTTTCACAAGAGATGCGGTGGGGACAAAGACCAGAGGTCCTCTCTTAGGGCTTAATTAAATAAGTGTGTGTATGGAATTTGAAACAATAGGGCCTCGTTTGTTTAGAAAGATTTTGACGGGGTGGAAATGTTGTCAGGTTTTTCCAAGAAAATGGTAAATTTGAATTGTTTGGTAGTTGAGGTGGAAGATTGAATAGACGACTGTAACTTTCACCCATGTAGCTAGTTTGTCTTGACACATATCTAAACCAAGGTCAATGGTTTTGCTAGTTTTGCTAGACCTCACGTGTCAATCAAGACACCCAACATGGGATAAGGGTAGAGTATGGGCATCTCTTATTACCTGTATAGCCAAGCGAGGATGCAATGGGTAAGCCAGTCTTACCATTCCTGTTTTACTTGACCCAAAGCCCATTCTATTTATTCATGAACAACCCTCATGGTCTACTAACCTCCCAACACACCCCCCAAAACCAACCCCCCCCCCCCCCAAAAAAAAAAGAAGAAAAAAATCATTGCCCATACACCTTGGTCATTTGATGGCTTTGCCTTTACACATTTTACCTCAAAATTAGTTGGAATTTGAATCGAACCAACTGACCCTATAACAAAACCCTAAATTGAATCGTTAAAAAGCTGGTAAACAACATTGGTCAGTCATGAAAACAAAACTCAAAACCGAATCGATAAAAAAAACTAGTAAAAAATAAACAAATTAATAAAGGAAAAAGAATGTTACTTCCTAGTGTATCATACGCTCACAAAGTGGAACCAGGCTGTGAAGAAATGCCCATGCCTTGACTCTACTTCTCTATGTATGTGGGCATAGGGTACACAAAGAGGTAGCCTTCTTTAACCCTAATAATAAAATTCAAAATCTAAGAGAAATAGAACTTCAATATTTTCAACTAGATTTTCAAAATCCTAAAGCATATTCTGAACTTTCATGCTACCAAAATCTACATGAGCACAGTTGGTCCTTACTTGACCACAAGTGACAATTCTGGTTACATCATAATATGATTCAATATAAGCTGGTCCATAAAAGAATATTAAGTTTTATTAGAATGTTACGTATAAATATATAGCAGCGGATTGACACCATTACTCTCTAATAAGATGATGAGAACAACATTTATTATTATTATTATTATTATTTTTTATAAATGATGATAAGAACAACATGATGAAAAGTTGGAGGATCGTCGGAGGGTCCAATCGTTCGAGAGGAGCTAGATCCGTCATTTGATGGCTATGGCTTTATACAGTTTACCCCAAAATCAGTTAGAATTTGAATTGAGCCAACTAACCGAATGACTCTAAAACAAAACCCTAAATAGAATTGATAAAAAACTGGTAAACAACAACAATCAGATTGAATAATGGACATGAAAACAGAACTCAAAATCACATAATTAAAAAAAAAAAAAATCAAACAAAGTAATAAGGGATATAAAACACTATGTCCTAGTATACCCACACCCACACAAAAAATGGAACCAGACTGTGAAAAATGCTCATGCGCTTACTCCACTTCTCCTTGTGTGTGTGGGTGTAAGGTATACATGGAGGTAACATTCTTTAATAATAATGCAAAATCTAAGAGAAATAGAACTTCAATATTTTCGACTAGATTTTCAAAATCCTAATGCGTATCTTAAATATTTATTCTTTTAGTAAATGCATATTCTAAAATTTCATACTAGCAAAAATCTACATGACCTCAATTTCTCCTTACCTGACCACAAGTGCAAATATGGTTAGATCATAATATGATTCACTATAAGCTGGTCCATAAAAGAACATTAAGTTTTACTAAAAATACAACCAAAACCCTTGTTGTGTTCTATTTATAGTATAAAGTATAAACTAGGGGTGAAAGTTTAGCCTTGACAACCTGAACCCGCTCTAATCTGCCTTGAGCTCGAACAAGGTTTGGTCCAAGTTTTTTGACCCTGAGTGCTGGTTAGGGCTGAAAAACCCTAACTCTGGTCTCAACCCTAACCCAACCTAACTCGAAATTTAACCTTGCATCTTTATAATAGAAATTAGGCATCCAATAAGTATTTTATTTTTCTATAATTTTTTAATATATGAGACATGAATGAAAAAAATATGTCAGTCAAGGTTAATCCAACTATTATAAAAGCCAAGGTCAACCCAACCCAGCCTTGAAAGGATCAATTAGGGCCGGGTTGAGTTGGTATGAACCCGGCAGGGTTGGGCCTAAACATGAGCCCGACAGAATTGGGTTAGACTTGGGTTGAATTTTGAAGATCTGGGGTTGGGTTAGGATTTTAAGAAACCCAGCCTAACCCGACCTTGTTTCACCCCTAGTATTAACTATGTTGAAGTTAATTAAGAAATATATACCTTGTAATTCACACAAAGCATGTCTTTCTCTCTAATTATGGCTTTGTCTAAACAATTTCATTTTGTTTTGACCCATTATCAATCCAAAAATGGCTCAACTTGACTAAAACCCAATTGAACTAACGGATTGACACCTTTACTTCCTAATAAGATGATAAGAACAACATTTTTTATTTTATTTTTTATAAATGATGATAAGAACAACATGATGGAAAGAAAGAAGGTCAAACGTTATAGAACTTCTTGTTAAATGATATCTCTCCATACTTCTAAGACTGTGATCGCTTATTTATTTTATAATAAAAGTATTTTGTGGGGAAAGAATTGGACAACAACATTTTAGGTCGAGAGAATTGCTTCAATGCCTTCTTTTGTCTCTCCATCTTTTGTTGCCTATCTTTATCCATATTGTATTCTTGTTAGCATCATTTGATGAACTAGTAATGGGTGGCATATGAGTAAGGCATACCTAATCTAGAGCTATCTCTAGAATGCTATGTAGTAATGTGATTAGCAGCTAACTTCATCAAAGTTGACTTAACTTGATTTGACTTAGTATGAAAAAAGAGAGGATAAATTAGAATTTGACAACCGTCAGATTCTTTTGATTTTGATATGATTTTTAAAACCATGTGCATATTTTTAAAGGCTGTCTTGATAATAGTTTGAATTATAAATTTAAAAAAATGCAAATTGATGTATGCAAGTAAACATTTGAATAATAAATAAAAAACTAGAAGAAAGAAGACTACGTTACCCACGTGTGAATCAGTATAAAATGTTTCACAAAAAAAAAAAAAATTGTGTTAAATGGGAAAGGATTCTCTCAATCACTTTGTAAGTTGCATTGTAAATAGTTGATAACCTTACATAATACACACTGACATGGACTTGGAGATTTTTTTTTTTGTTTTCTTTATTAAGAAAACAAAGAAAATTAAAGCGTCATAGATGCCATATCCGGCCTAACGGCATACTATGTCTTTTCCATAGCCTCAAAGGCTGCATTCTTAAGCACCCCTATCAAACTATTGTTAATTTTGATTATAAAATTGGGGTTAAAAGAGTAACTGTCTATCTCTATATGTAGAGATATTAATACACTATAATTAATTAAAACAAGAGTTCTTAAACTCCATTGCAAACAACCCTATAATTTGATGTAATATGGAAATTGTTCATGGCTAAAAATAATTATGGAAAAAAAAAACCATAAATGTAACAGTGTAGATGAAACCAAGAAGAATTATCGTAGGTCATTTTTGGCCAAGTTTATCAGGATTCAGGATGGGCCACTGAAGATTTCAAACCAACTTATTTGGTTGGTCCATTCAAATTGCCTCCAAGAAATGAGCTTCTAAAAGCCCATGAGTAGTGAAGCCCTACAAGCTCTCAAGCATATACAATTATACATAATGGGGAAGTAATTTGGGCCGATTTCTGAATGAATTGATGGGTTGGGTTTATTCTTTTATATGGGCTAACGCACCAAATCAGGCCCAAGAGTTAAAAACCGACACGGTTCCAAAATCGTAACTGGGATTTTGGGGTTTTATGCCATTAGGGTTTGTTTCTTGTAAAATTACTAGATTACCCAAAATTGGGTTTTGACTTACAAAGTTACCCAACCAATATTTAGGTTGACAAAAGTCAAAACTACTCTAATTGAATTTTGATATTATAAAAATACCCAAAATAGTACCTTTTGACATTTTTGCCCTTCTCATTCACTACCTCTATCAGAGAGAGAGAGAGAGAGAGAGAGAGGTGAGAGTGTTAAAATGGTGAAAGGTCGGAGAAAGAAAGGTGTATGGATCGGAGAAAGAAAGGTGGAGGTAGGAGTAAAATGTCATAGAAATATTGGGGTGAGGGCATTTGAGCCCAAACACAAAAGTTGGTAGCGTTGTAAACAATTTGGGTAGTTTGGTAAAGTGGATAATCTTGTTCGTACTTCATTTCTCTTGCTAGAGGCGTCGACGGCTGGTTCAAAACGTCCGAAGCCTTTTTCAGGTTACGGAACTGTAGTTTGGCTGGAGGAGGAAGGCGTCTCCTCTATTACTTCTGTCTTCAAGCTTGGGCTCAAATCTTTTCCTCAAGCAACCTGAGAACTAAAGATCGAAACTTGAATTCAATCTTCGATTTTCAACTTCAAGTGCGGCTCTGCATTTTAGATTCTTAGGTATATCTTTCGTAACTTTTGTTTTTCTTGAAATCAAATATGTTTTCGATACTTTATCCTAGAGGAGGTGACAAATCCGAAGCCGGTTACTTTGTGCCTCTGGTTTAGTTTTCAATTTGTCTGTCCTCCTTTCAATTTGATCAATTGTTGAAGCTGATTTTAAACTAATACTAAGCATTACAAAGTCAATAACTTCAAGCCACACTTTCTACAAGGACTATATAACCTGAATCCCAAAACACAATATTACCACTAGTTCAGCTATTATTAAGTCTGTAGGCATATCGAGCAGTTGAAAAATTCGCGAGATGGTCTGATTGCAGTAACAGTCCCTTCATTAGATTCTCTCCCCGTCAGAAATTGGTTTGTAGGGTTTAAGTTTGGAAGCTAAATTCTTGGTTAGGAGGAAAGTGGAAATGTTGTATGTGACTAGAGCCAAGGTGATGCTTTTAATCAATATTGTCCTGCCGGCCTATCCAATAGCACTACATTCCATCCATTAATTCGGTTTAGAGGTTTTTCCTCATAAATACAAAAGCTAAGGCTTTCTTTGGTTGCAAGGGAAATGTAAATTTTTTCCCAGAAAAAATAAATTTAGATGTTGTTTGCAAGGGAAATATATTTTACATGTGAAAAAAATTTCACTTAACCATTAGAATTTCCCTTTTTATTTTCCCACCAAAATAGGAAAAAAAAGAAAGAAGAAAAACCTACTATCACGATCTCTCTCTCTCTCTCTCTCGCGACTCTCTCCCCGCTCATGACTCTCAACGATCTCTCTCTCTCACTCGACTTTTGGAATGGGCCTTTCAGTCGTTATCATTTGTGATCTATTAATGTTTTCTTTGTGATCATCTTTTATATTATTTTAAATATCTATTAATGCTGCATTCATGTGATATATAGAATGAAATGGTTTATTTTGGTTAGTGATAGAACATAATATTTGATGACATTTGGTTTGATTTTGGTACAGATCTTGAATGACCTGATTCACATAACCAATATAAATTTTGAAGAGCTGGGTGGGTTCTGGATTGAAAAGTACTCCCCCCCCCCCATCATCTCTTTTGAGGAGTTTGGTTGGATTATTAGTTTTTTTTTTTAAATTTACATCTATTTTACATTAATTTTACATCCAACCAAACAACTATGGTAAATTAATTTCACTTCACTTCTGTTGCAACCAAACGACTCAAAAGGGAAAAAAAATTCGCTTCACTTCCCTTCACCTCAATTCACTTCCCTTCCCTTCCCTTCCCTTCCCTTCCCTTCCCATTTCCCTTGCAACCAAACGCAGCCTAAGGTTTTTTATCTAGGCAAGACTGCAAGACCAGTCTGTTACCCGGATACTTGGATGATGATTCAATTGGATTTACGTGTAACCTATTAATGATCCATCTCTCTTAACACCCTCATCAATTTTCCTGCTAAAAAGCACCCCCACTGTTACTAAACTAAAGATGGGTTCTTTCTTTTGCATTGAACATTTTCCCATTTTTCGGATAGAGGTTTCACTTACTTGGCATCTCTTGTTGTTCTGGGAGGAGTGAAGAAGACATTTTTTGGTCATTGAGGGATGATGTGGTGCACTGACTGAGGAAAATCAGTTAGGAGTCCATTCATGCCCAGTTGATGGTACGATGTTGTGGTCGGTGTTAAGTACTTTTAGGAGTTAAATCTGGCTTATCGTAGATATCTGCACATTGATTTTGGGACTGCTTGAGGTATTTCTTTCTTTGATATGTTTTATCAAAGACCTCCCAACCCCCTCTTTTTTGTTCCTTTTTCTTTTTTAAAATAGCTTGGTGGTGCACCTTTTATTGATTTCCATTTGGGGACCATATGGCTGACTACTAGCCTTTTTTGCTTATGATGGATGTAACTTATAATGTTCTGTAATGAAATTTTCTTTACCACATTGCAGCTTATAAGAAGATGAACTTCAACAATGTTAAAGTTCCAAAGGTGCCAGGGGGAGGTGCTGCTTCTGCTTTAATTAAGGTGGGAGTAGTTGGTGGTCTTGGTCTATATGCAGCACTTAACAGCCTCTACAATGTTGAGGGAGGGCATCGGGCAATTGTCTTCAACCGTCTAGTTGGTGTTAAAGACAAGGTCTCTCTTCTTTTTCTTTACCCTATTTATCCTTTAAGTTCCCCCCACCCTCCTCCTTGTACGAGCAAGAGAAATAGCAAGCTGTACTTTATCTCTCTTTGTTAGTTCCTTGACTATTTATTTCCTTTATTGTTCTTAGCTTTTTCCTTTCCATCGCCTTCATTAGTTTAATTTTTTTTTCATTGCCGCACTACCTCAATTCTCTTAATTAATTTTTTAGTTCCTAATTTAGTGCATTTAATTTTCTTGATATAAAAACTGTTATTTGTTTGTCATCTCGATGTGTGTGTAAAAAATTCTCTCCATCTGACATTTTAAGTTTGTGTTATGGCCAATTCATGAAATTGCTGTGACAATATGTAGTTTTATTTCTATATGTTATGTTGTTCTTTTTTAGAGGCGGACTTTGGCTCAGCGATAAGGTTGCTCCATTGTGACCTAGTGGTTGTGGGTCTAAGTTGGGAAACAACCTCTCAATGAAGTGGGCGTAAGGCTGCGTACATTATGACCCTCCCTAGACCTTGAGTGGTGGGAGCCTCATGCACTGGGCACGTCCACTCCCTCCCTTTTTTTTTTTTTTTTTTTTTTTTTTTTTTTTTTTTTTCTTTTTTGTTTTTTATATGCTTGTTCAGAAAATAAAAGGTGTACTCTTTTATTGTGTGCAAATTGATCAGGTTTGGTCAGTTTTAGTTTGTCCATATTTGTCTTGGCCTATCAAGCCTACCAACTGGTTAACCTATCAGTCCCAACACCCTGGACTGAAACTGTATGGTAAAACGTCGGACGGTCTCGGTTTTATCCTCATTCAATAATTTGAGATCTACTATATTTCAATTAGGATAATGTTCAGTTGTAAAGGGAATTCCTTTCCTTTCCATGCGAGGAAGGATCCAATTGCTGTAATCGAATTTATCATTATAAAATAAAGGACAGGGCTGATTTACAGCGATATTTGATGAAGAAAAAAAAAGAGTTGGTTATTCCAATGGCTGTGAGAGGCAGTATAGGAGAGATTCCTATGTGAGGTGAGAGGCCTCGTGGGTGAGATGCCCAAGGGAAGAGTGAGAGACTCGACCCAACCTATCCCCCTTCCCTATTCCCTTCTTCTTTATACTTCCTGTTTTCCTTTTTTTTTTTTTCCTATCTTCTTCTCCTATTTCCCAATCAATACCCTGTGAGTGTTTGTTAATCTGAGTGTTGTTTGCAAATCTAAGATCTATTCAAAGGCTACTTGTTGCTGGATTTCTCAGAGATAGTTCTACTGTTGCTGCCACAGAGGTTGATTGGAGAAGCCCAGAACAGGCCTGTGGTTCCATTTTCTTCAAGTATTCTGCTGCAATTTCAACTCCATTGACCAGTGCACGCAGCCACCAGCTGTTGCTGGTCTTTGGAGGTTTGGATCCCTACCCAAGAGCTCTCCTGCAAATTCTGGTTTTGGTTGTAATTAAGATCTTGTTCTGGGGTTAAGTCCTTTGTGATTAATACCTACATTAATATAACCTTGGCCAATCTATATTGGTGCGTCAAGTAGGAAACCGATACCTTATTATAATCAGCCGTTCACATTTTTGCATGATCATTGTGTTCGTCCTTACTTGGATCCATGTAGCCGACCCCATTAAGTTGTGATAAGGTTTGTTGTTGTTGTTGTTGTTGTTGTTGTACTGTATGTCCTTGGCTTGGACTTTGTATCCCTTGCAATGAAGTGGCAGTGTGACATATCTGTCCCTTTATGTAAGACATATACTTGTAAGCTCACTCGCCAATAATCATTAAACAGGAGAGGGGAAAGTTCATTATTCCCCCCCCCCCTTTGTGCAATTCTGTAAATTTCTGACTATTGTTTATGTGGCACTTAAGGAGGAAGGATGAGCCTTAAATGTTGAGTCAGATATGCTAAAACTGTTGCCACTAATACTGAGTTCACAAGTTGCATCCTTCGGAACTACAGTTGATGCATGATGTGCTTTCTATTAGTTTTTTATTTCTCTTATGTAATTTTTTTTCTCTAGTGATGTAAACTGACCACATACATTCAGGTTTATCCTGAAGGAACACATTTGATGATCCCATGGTTTGATAGGCCAGTGATTTATGATGTCCGTGCACGTCCTCATCTTGTGGAGAGTACCTCAGGAAGCCGTGACCTCCAAATGGTAATGTCTTCTTATTCTTTGCTGTATTCTTATTATCTAGATTGTGATGCCATGAAAGTCCCAGAACCAGGTTGAACCAAGCCCTGTTATATATGAAGCTTACAGGCCTGGTTCTGGGTTCAGCGGTGCAGCACTGTATCTTCCTGGTTCCAGATTTATTTTAGTTTATGCAATAGTTCTGATTTAGATGGTTTGCACATGCATGGCATGATGTTTTTCTTATCTTTTAAATTTCGTGATACCAGTGTTGTTATTATTTTTATTGATGTCAGTCGTTCACTTTCTTGGAATATGTAGAAGAAACAGTAGTTTGTATTGGATAGATCTTGAAAATTCTCATGCTAAAGCGGACATTGATGAGTACAAGTTGTACTTCGCATCATGTGAAATGTTAAGATCGATCCCCTCCCCCAACCTTTTAAAAAAAATAAAAATAAGAAATGTTAAGATCAAGGTTATAGATTGTGAAAAGTGAAACCTATTTCCCCAGACAAGAATATTTGTATTCGTTCTTGGTCCATGTAACATGGCTTCCATTCTTAGTTGGGGTTGTTTTTTTATTTCAAAATCTTTATTGCATATGCATTTTATATTTTCTGCAGGTCAAGATTGGGCTTCGAGTTCTTACACGACCTTTGCCAGACCAGTTGCCTACAGTCTATCGAGCTCTTGGAGAGAATTATAATGAAAGAGTCCTGCCTTCCATAATCCATGAAACTTTGAAAGCTGTAGTAGCACAGTACAATGCCAGTCAGCTTATCACACAAAGAGAGGTAGGTTATACAGTCTTTTCTTTTGGAAGTAAGTATATAATCCTGAATGCTATTTTAACAGTGATAATTGTTTACTAGCGCAATTTGAACATCAATTTCATCGTCAATTTCAATATGCCAATTTGGGTTTTAAAATTTCTTTTCAACCAAGTATGCTTGTCTTCTCAAGTGTTTTAACCACATAGGTAGTTGTCTTGTCCTAAACATGCCTCCATGGATGATTTCAAAATTTCAATCTGGTATATGTGATGCAGTACATGGCTACTGTAGGAGGAAGAAGCCTAACTGAACTGGCCACGGTTCTGGTTCTGGTCCTAAACTGGGCCAGCCTCTAGAACAACTTCTGTGGAACCCACTTGGATTTGGGGCTGCATAATATTTCTTAGTAGTTAGTAAATATCTAGTTTCTATTTTGATGTGATAAGTTATTTAGTGAACAAACTATGCTAAACAGTTTTTTTTTCTATTTTATTTGCTTTCTATGTTCATTGTAATATCTAAGGATCCTTCCTAGAAGGATTCCTCTTTTTTAGATTGCTTGGCAGCCAACCCGCACGCATAAGGGGATTCGGCTTGTCTCCAATTCTTGTCCAATTCTCTCCTTGAGCGTGACACTTGTACATTTTCAAAATCCAATGGTTATGGAAGTATTTTGGAATTCAAACCCATTTTAACCCTTCAAATGCCTCAAAACTTCCACAATAAGTGAATTTTTTAAAATATACACATGTCGTGCGCAGGGATAGAATTGGACAAGAATTGGAGACAAGCCGGATCCCGCATAGGGACACACTAGCCCCATGATTTTGATGTTTTGACATATCAGCTCTATGTGAGTGTGTGTACTGTGGTGAATCAGTCACAGCCTGTGTGGTGATGCAAGTGGCATCCCAAGGTGGTGGATCCTTGGTTTGAGATTGGTGGTGAGGCCTTTCCTGCAGGCCATAGGAGGTGATTATGTTGTAAAATATGTGCTGTAAAATACTCCTATCTTCTCATCTTCTTCTTTGCATTTCTCTTTCTTCAATGACTGTTCTGCAGGTATTCCAGCAACTTTCTCTCTCTATTATGGACTATCATGGACTGTTGTTATTGGATGAACTCTGAACTTATTTTGTGTCTTAGAAATCCTTTGTTGTTGACGTCATAAACTGCTTTGTTTTCTTTAGGTCTGCGACTCTGTGATAGGAGTATTTTACAGCACATATGTCTGAAGTTCAGTCATTGTTTTCTGAGTATCTAACCATCAGATTGGGCTGAGTTTTGATTATGTTATTCCTTACTCCATCTACTCCACTCGACCCAAGTTTGATTTCCGTTATTCAAGTTCTCCTTGCAATTTTTTTTGGTTTCTCGCAGTTTCTATATCTGTCTATGTTTGTATCTACTAATCCTACCGTCAGTTAGCTTTGATATTTTAACCGCATACCCCATTAGGACCTCTACGGTATATCAATTTCAGTCCCATCTGTTCCTACTTCTCAGAGTTTAGGTCCAGCATTCTCAGATTTTAGGTCCAGTGCGATTGTGATTGTTCATTTCAGCCTTCCTTACATCCTCAATGTTATGGGCAAATTTATTTAATAGATCACAGACTTCTGTTTTTCTTCTTCTTTTTGTGTGTGCCACTTTTTTTTTTTTTTTTTTTTTTTTTTTGTGGGGGTGGGTGGTGGGTTGTGGGTTGTGGGTGGGGGGAATTCAATAAATTTCGTCCATTTTCTTGCTGGCTGTTCACTTGCTGTTTTTTCCTAACAAAAAGGTTTACTTGCTGTTTGGTAGATGGTGTCTATATACTAGATCGGTGAAGGGAATTGGAAAATGTTCATGCATTATTTATCAAAACAGGGGAAAACAAGTGATGTTCTGGTGTTATTGTATCTTTCTGTAGGCTGTTAGTAGGGAAATACGGAAGATATTGACAGAAAGGGCAGCTAACTTCAACATTGCCCTGGATGATGTGTCCATTACGAGTCTTACATTCGGGAAGGAGTTTACTGCTGCGATTGAAGCTAAACAGATTGCAGCACAGGAAGCTGAGCGTGCCAAGTTTGTGGTAGAAAAAGCAGAGCAAGACAAGAGAAGTGCTGTTATCCGGGCACAGGTAATTGTTTCTTACCATTCTATATCTTCATAATGTTCTTGGTCTAGTACTTCCTTGCATTCATCTCATATTCTTTGTTTTTGATACCAGGGAGAAGCTAAAAGTGCACAACTTATTGGTCAAGCTATAGCAAACAATCCAGCTTTCATCACCTTAAGAAAAATTGAAGCTTCAAGAGAAATAGCACAGACAATTTCGAACTCTGCCAACCGGGTGTTCTTGAGTTCAGAGAACCTGTTGCTGAACCTTCAGGAGATGAAGTTGGATCCTGGGAAGAAATAAGAGGGTATGATTTACTCAGCCATGTTAGCTTTCATGGATGGCAAGAAATAAGTGTTCACATCATAAACTGCGGGACTTGGATTCTTTAATTATAGTCGAGAGTTACTTCTTTTTGGTTAACTTATACATGGGAACGCGAGGACTTTGTGTAAATGGAGAACCAGTTAGCCTTTTGAACTTTTTTTTTTGTCTTGGTATGATTTTTTGTCATCACAATGCTCCACCATTGATTTCTTATATTCAGATACTTTTTAGGAATTTCATATTTGCACCAATATATTCTATAGATTATGATTGTTGTGAAGAAATTTGGTTAAAAAATAGGAAGGTGTTTTAACTGCCTCACTTTTTGTGGGTTAGAAATATTAACCGAGTTTCTTGAACATAAAAAGAGAACTATTTTCCCTAATTTTAGGGTTTCAAGTTTTGGTCAGAGGTTGTGTGTGCATGGATTCTTGAGTTCTCTTTTATTTTTCCCTTTTGGTCCTGTTACTAGAGAATTTTGCTGCACTGTTTTTTCTCTGTTGGCCTGGCCTAGATCATTTAGGTTCTAAGTGAGCTGGAAATCGGTCTGACTTGCATCAAAGGTTTTAAACTGGAATTGGATTGGGCTAATTGGCCGATTTGGATTGGAACCGGCTGAGCACAATCCCGATGCAAGCCATTTTGAATAGGCCACACCATACTGCTTTTCTAGTGTTTTGCTTGATCTTGACCGATTCTCTGGCATATTTCATACCATTCCAATTCGATTCCAGCTGATTCTGAGACGAATTGGGTTAGAATCAGCTGGTTCTGATCTGATTCATAGGCGGATTTCTTCTTGTAAACCTGCTTGAACACCTCAGGTGATAGGGTTTCAACTTTCTATCCATTGTGGTTCTTTTTTCTCATGCTCTAAGCAAGAGCTTCAGGACCGTACTACTCAATTAAACAGAAGATCAATACTGATGCGTCACGACGTGGAGCCACTACCACTGGTCATGGCCATTAATTTGCCAATAGGATCGTGGCCATTGGGACTTTTTTTGGCTTTAGCTTTTATTTTTTGATAAAAAAGAAA
The DNA here is from genome assembly GCF_013358625.1 of Macadamia integrifolia. Classification (NCBI taxonomy): domain Eukaryota; kingdom Viridiplantae; phylum Streptophyta; class Magnoliopsida; order Proteales; family Proteaceae; genus Macadamia; species Macadamia integrifolia. The sequence continues at coordinate 29,436,975 of NC_056567.1, read as the reverse complement.
AGGTGCTCCACGGTATTCCACCTTGTTTAAAGGCGAGTGAGGGAAGTTGTTGATTCAATTACTATGGTGTCTGTTTAGAGGCAAGTGACCTTATGAGAACTGAATATTTGGATGTTTGATTGAGATTGAGTATGCCCGGCATTTAGATGCAACTTCACGTCCAATAGAAGAAGAGTTTGATTCGGGCGAAGAAATAGTGCGTTGATTGATTGATTGTTCGCCGTATGCAGATAGGGCGTCTGTCTCTGCAACTTGGATTGGTGATTGACTCGCTACTATTGATTCATCGCCCCCTTACTATTATTTCTCAAACTATCGTCACTACCTTCGTTTTACTATATCCATCAATTGAAAGGAAATCCTTATATTGCAAACAGTGGTTTTACAAGATTAACAAGCAATAGCGGATAGCAGGACACGTCAACTTGAACCGCGCATCCTTCCACTAGGCTATTAACCCTCATTGGCTTTGGCTTGTTGGTAAGTTGAGTCACATGAGTCACATCAAAGTCTGGTTGAAATGTAATTGAATAGCTTCTCATTTCCCTTGTCAATTTCGTGGGATGGACTTCAATGGCATATAATGATGACCTAGTACTTGTGCTCTAAACCCTAGCTGGAAAGATTATCCTAGAAGAAGCACCTGAGAGAATAACAGTGTTAATGTTTTACTTTACTACTATGTATTTATGTGTGTGTGTGAGAGAGAGAGCACAGTTTGAATTAGGATAATGAGGTGGGTGACAATGAAGAAAAAGAAGAAAAGGAAACGAAAAGAGAGCAAATTCAAGTAGTAATCCTTGACTTATCTGGTATTTTGTCCTCTGATGTTTACACCCTAAAAGTTGATTGGAAAAAACCCTAAAGGTGTCTCAAAAAGTGATAAAAGAAGACACCAGTTTGCTTCTGTCTCAATATACTGATGATCTGAATCATGATGTTATATTTTTGTTCTGGTGGCAAAGGAAATGAACCTGGACTGGTTTCTATTCATGAAAAAAATTTGTTTCTCAGGATATAGAAGTCAGGTTTTGATCCACTATTTTAATATTTGTTTATTATTAATTTTTTAATATCATCCTACATGTGCCTTTTTTTTTTTTTTTCCACTCAAGGTTCTACTAAGTATTGTACCCAAAGAAAAAAAAAATTATACGAAGTACAATTGCAAATTGGAATTGACCGACCCGGTTCCTCGACACAAGAACTGGTCTGGCGATCAGATCAGCCAGATTAACTTGATTTTGCAACCTTAAAAATCTGCATAAAAGGAACCTAAACCTTATTTCTTGCAATTTTTCATTAATCTAGCCACCTTATAGGGTATAGCTTTAAACATGGGGAGAGGGGTCGTTTTTGACCTATACAAATTTAAGAGACATTACATGTAACCCAAGGAAAACTCTATTGCCTTTTTTTTTTTTTTTTTTTTTTTTTTTTTTTTTTTTTTTTTTTTTTGGGCGGAGAAGGTGAGAGGGGGTTTGATTTCCGCATGCATTTGATTTTATCATGTATAGATTCTATATATTTTTTCTATTCTTTTCATGATTTTTTCTTTTCATGATTTTAAAATTTTATGATTTTTCGGACAAATTTATGGTGGATTGAATACCTTCTATTTATAGATAAGAGACCCTAAAGATGTATCTCTTGGAAGGAAAAGACAGAACTAGACATCCAAAGCAAAACTAGGTATAGCCGTCTAACACATTCTAGACAATGGGCAACCAAAACCTCATCATTGCAAGTTGCTTTGGCTAAGATGTGACAAATGAAATCTAATATGAGAAGTGGTATAGTGCATGTGAAATTACAGGAAACCCCCTCAAAAAATTTATTTTAAAACATCTTTTCTTTTTGTAAATTTATTTAATACAATAAGAGAAAAGTGTATTTGAGCCTAAGGTGTTTCTTATGTCCTTTCACATAAGTGGTTATTTGTATATGTTAAGTTTGTCTCGAATTCTTGACCCGTTTTGAAGATTGACCCATCCGACATACTTTGGTGGCGACCCGAATGGGAAATTTTCTGAGATCTGTGATGGAAGCAGAGGGCTTGGGCCTACGCCCCCGCGGTATGGTTCGACCAGATCGACCGCGACCCGATGGGTCGAACCGCTATTTGGAGTATATATATATAATGTACTGTTGCTTGTTGAGAGTCATTGTATTCTAGGGTTTTCATGAAGCTAGGGTTTCAGGGCGAGTTCTTCCTCGCCGCTGCTAGGGTGTAATCCTTCTTCTGCATAGTGAATCATCTTCTTCTTCGCCCGAGGACGTAGCACACCACCCTGGTGTGTGAACCTCGTTAAATCTCTGTGTCGTACGGATCTATTGTCTCTCTTTATTCGTGTTTCTTGGTGTTTGATCTAACAAACTGGTATCAGAGCTCTTGGTTACTTCGATCCATGGCTTCAACGAAATACGATATTGATAGGTTTGACGGCAACATCAGTTTCAGTTTATGGCAGGTTCGAATGATGGCTGTTCTCACGCAGCAGGGTTTGAAGAAAACCCTATTTGGGAAGGCGAAGAAACCTGCAACTATGTCCGATGATGATTGGAGCGATTTGGATGATAAAGCCCTTTCAGCTATTCAGTTGTGTCTTTCGAATGATGTTCTACAGGAAGTTCTCTCAGAGAAAACGGCTGCAGAGTTATGGGTGAAGTTAGAGAACCTCTACCTCACCAAATCCCTCACCAATAGGTTGAGATTGAAGCAACAACTGTATACCCTTCATATGGGCGAAGGTACTTCTATTAAATCCCATATATCTGAGTTCAATTCTATTGTTACTGATTTGAAAAGGATAGATGTTAAAATAGACGATGAAGATTTGGCCCTATTATTGTTATGTTCTCTGCCTCCATCTTATAAGCACTTTAGGGATACCATGATTTATGGTAGAGAGACAATCTCTATTGAGGATGTCAAAACGAATCTGCAAAGCAAGCAGAAGATTGATGATGAGTTGACAACTACCAATAAATCTGATGGTGTTGGTTTGGTAGCTAGAGGGAGAACGAATGAAAGGGGTTCATATGGTGATAAAAAGAATGCTAGATCAAAATCTAAGCACAAGAATTTAACCTGCAATTACTGTAAGAAAAAGGGGCATATTAAATCTGAATGCTATAAGCTTTTAAATAAGCAGAAGACAGGTGGTGGTGCTCAAAATCAACAGAAAAGAGATGATTCTGCAGAAGCCAGTATTGCTGAAGATGAGAGTGAGTCTGATATGCTTTTGGTGACTGATGATAAAGTTAGATCACAGGATGAATGGATTCTTGACTCTGGTTGTTCCTACCATATGTGTCCCAATCGTGAATGGTTCTCCACATACGAATCAGTTCGAGGTGGAGTTGTGTTGATGGGAAATAATGCTTCTTGTAAGACCATTGGAATGTGAACGATCAATATCAAGATGTATGATGGCATTGTCAGAACCTTGTCCAATGTCAGGCATGTCCCTGATTTGAAGAAGAATCTCATCAATTTAGGCACTCTTGATTCAAATGGGTGCGAGTATACAGCTGAAGGTGGAGTCATGAAGATCANAAAAAAAAAAAAAAAAATGTGTATTTTTTTTTCTGAAAATAAGGGCAAAAGTGACTGATATGATACCGATCTAATCCTATCTAGATCGGTATTGTCCCCCGATGACTAGATCCATGGCAATCATCATGAAGCAGTGATAATGGTGGCTTCTCAGAGGGATTGCCTTTGGGTCAAACAAGTGAATCTCAAACACTTGAAATCTAATCTATTTGGATAGTGAAACCTCTCAAATATTTCTTGTGGGTGAGGAGGAAAATGCTCCAGTATAACCATTCATCCACCATGCCATTGAGAAGGGAACACAACCAAGATTTGGTTAGACCCTTGGCATCCAACTAATATGTTAAATACATATGGGGATCGAAATAGGTTTGTGGGCTCGGATAAATTGGCAGTTGTGTAGTTTGTTGTCAATTATGGTAATTGATACCCATTTTTACTTCCAAAGACCTTATTGAGGTGTGGGGGGGCATTGAATGGCATTACAGGAAAAAAAATTTCTTTTTTTACTCCTAGACTCTATAATTAGGAATGCCACCCTTCTGCACTATTCACTATGAAGTATGTTTGAGATACCATTCATTTAGCTGAGTCCCCAAGTGAATTGAGTTGCATGTGTTGTTTTTTTTTTTTTTTTTTTTTTTTTCTCTCTCTCTAGAAGATCAGATTATATTTATAGCAAAAAATAGGGAAAATAAAATACAAAAGCAAGAAGCGAGCCTCCACCTTCGGCATTTCCCCTCAGCAAAGACTCACAATCACTATCTCACAAAATTAAAAAATCTAAAGCAAGAATGCTATTAAGTGTGTCTCGAATTCTTGACCCGTTTTGAAGATTGACCCGATCCGACATATTTTGGTGGCGACCCGAATGGGAATTTTTCTGAGATCTGTGATGGAAGCAGAGGGCTTGGGCCGATAGGTCCAAGCCCGGAGCCCATCACTGATCTCGTATGGGGGTGCGGGGGCGTAGCCCCCGCGGTATGGTTCGATCGGATCGACCGCGACCCGATGGGTCGAACCGCTATTTGGAGTATATATATAATGTACTGTTGCTTGTTGAGAGTCATTGTATTCTAGGGTTTTCACGAAGCTAGGGTTTCAGGGCGAGTTCTTCCTCACCGCTGCTAGGGTGTAATCCTTCTTCTGCATAGTGAATCATCTTCTTCTTCGCCCGAGGACGTAGCACACCACCTTGGTGTGTGAACCTCGTTAAATGTCTGTGTCGTACGGATCTATTGTCTTTCTTTATTCGTGTTTCTTGGTGTTTGATCTAACAAACTGGTATCAGAGCTCTTGGTTACTTCGATCTATGGCTTCAACGAAATACGATATTGATAGGTTTGACGGCAACATCAGTTTCAGTTTATGGCAGGTTCGAATGATGGCTGTTCTCACGCAGCAGGGTTTGAAGAAAACCCTATTTGGGAAGGCGAAGAAACCTGCAACTATGTCCGATGATGATTGGAGCGATTTGGATGATAAAGCCCTTTCAGCTATTCAGTTGTGTCTTTCGAATGATGTTCTACAGGAAGTTCTCTCAGAGAAAACGGCTGCAGAGTTATGGGTGAAGTTAGAGAACCTCTACCTCACCAAATCCCTCATCAATAGGTTGAGATTGAAGCAACAACTGTATACCCTTCATATGGGCGAAGGTACTTCTATTAAATCCCATATATCTGAGTTCAATTCTATTGTTACTGATTTGAAAAGGATAGATGTTAAAATAGACGATGAAGATTTGGCCCTATTATTGTTATGTTCCCTGCCTCCATCTTATAAGCACTTTAGGGATACCATGATTTATGGTAGAGAGACAATCTCTATTGAGGATGTCAAAACGAATCTGCAAAGCAAGCAGAAGATTGATGATGAGTTGACAACTACCAATAAATCTGATGGTGTTGGTTTGGTAGCTAGAGGGAGAACGAATGAAAGGGGTTCATATGGTGACAAAAAGAAGGCTAGATCAAAATCTAAGCACAAGAATTTAACCTGCAATTACTGTAAGAAAAAGGGGCATATTAAATCTGAATGCTATAAGCTTTTAAATAAGCAGAAGGCAGGTGGTGGTGTTCAAAATCAACAGAAAAGAGATGATTCTGCAGAAGCCAGTATTGCTGAAGATGAGAGTGAGTCTGATATGCTTTTGGTGACTGATGATAAAGTTAGATCACAGGATGAATGGATTCTTGACTCTGGTTGTTCCTACCATATGTGTCCCAATCGTGAATGGTTCTCCACATACGAATCAGTTTGAGGTGGAGTTGTGTTGATGGGAAATAATGCTTCTTGTAAGACCATTGGAATGGGAACGATCAATATCAAGATGTGTGATGGCATTGTCAGAACCTTATCCAATGTCAGGCATGTCCCTGATTTGAAGAAGAATCTCATCAGTTTAGGCACTCTTGATTCAAATGGGTGCAAGTATACAGCTGAAGGTGGAGTCATGAAGGTCAGCAAGGGAGTTCTCTTATTGATGAAAGGAATCAAGGTTGGCAGTTTGTATGTGTTGCAGGGTACTACAGTCACTGGGTCTGTTGCAGCAGCTTCATCATCTATGTCTGAATCAGATGTCACAAATTTATGGCACATGAGGTTAGGCCATATGAGTGAAAGAGCGATGGCATCATTAAGTAAAAGGGGCTTGTTGTGTGGTCAGAGTACAGGAGCAATGGAGTTCTGTGAGCATTGTGTGTTTGGGAAGTAGAAAAGAGTTAGTTTCAGTATTGCTATTCACAGGACCAAGGGAACTTTGGACTACATTCATTCAGACCTATGGGGGCCCTCCAGGGTTGCTTTAAAGGGGGCTAGTGCAAGATACTTGTTTACTTTCATTGATGATTTCTCTAGGAAGGTTTGGGTCTATTTCGTGAAGCCCAAAAATGAAGTATTTGTCACTTTCAAACAGTGGAAGAATTTGCTTGAGAAGCAAACCGGGAAACAAATTAAAAGGTTGAGAACCGATAATGGCCTAGAGTTTTGTGAAGGTGACTTTAATGAGTTCTGCAAAAATGAAGGTATTGCAAGACACCATACAGTTGTTAAAACACCCCAGCAGAATGGAGTGGCGGAGCGTATGAATAGAACCTTGTTAGAAAAGGCAAGGTGTATGTTATCAAATGTGGGATTGGGCAAGGAGTTATGGGCAGAAGCAGTTAACACAGCAGCCTTGTTGGTGAATCGATCTCCTTGCACAGCTATTGAGTGCAAGACTCCAGAAGAAGTTTGGTCAGGTAAACCTGCAGACTACTCAAATTTAAAAGTATTTGGATGTCCTGCTTATGCACATGTAAATGAAGGGAAGTTAGAACCTAGGGCTAAGAAATGCATTTTTCTTGGGTATGGATCTGGAGTGAAAGGATACAGGTTGTGATGTTCTGATCCAAAGTCTCCAAAATTTCTTATTAGCAGAGATGTTACTTTTGATGAATCTGCTATGTTGCATCCTAGGAAAGAAGTTCCTATTCATTGTGATGAAGGTCAAGAAAAATCTAGAGAGAAGGTGGAGTTTGAAATTGGTAGTTCATCTTCAAACAAAGCACAATCTACTTTAGTCCAGTTGCCTATTTTTACTGAAGGAGATGATGCTCAAGAGAATCAAGAAGAAGAGCGGTACAGCATTGCCAAGGATAGACCAAGGAGGAATATTAGACAACCACAAAAGTATGGGCATGCTGAATTTGTTGCTTATGCATTGTCTGTTGCAGATACAATTGAAAATAGTGAGCCTGCAACATATTCTGAAGCTGTTGCTTCAATTGATTCTACAAAATGGTTGATTGTCATGAATGAGGAGATCGAATCTCTTCATAAAAATCAGACTTGGGAGCTTGTGAAGCCGAGAACAGGGAAGAAAATTGTTGGTTGCAAATGGGTCTTCAAGAAGAAGGAATCTGCCTCAGGTGTTGAAGATGCTAGGTACAAGGCACGTTTAGTTGCAAAGGGCTACAGTCAGGTACAAGGAATTGATTTTAATGATGTTTTCTCACCTGTTGTTAAGCATAGTTCTATTCGTGTCCTACTTGCTTTAGTTGCTATGCATGATTTGGAGTTGGAGCAACTTGATGTGAAAATAGCATTCTTGCATGGTGAACTAGAAGAACAGATTTATATGCATCAACCTGAAGGGTTTGTTATTGAAGGTAAGGAGGACCATGTATGTTTGTTGAAGAAGTCCCTATATGGTTTGAAACAGTCTCCTAGACAGTGGTATAAAAGGTTTGATTCAGTTATGGCTAGTTTTGGATACTCCAGGTGTCAATATGACTGTTGTGTTTATTTCAGAAAGCTCTCTGATGGGTCTTTCATATATTTGTTGCTTTATGTTGATGATATGTTGATTGCAGCAAAAGATAGGAATGAGGTCAATAGGTTGAAGGAACAATTAAGTTCTGAATTTGAGATGAAAGATTTGGGGGCAGCAAGGAAGATCCTTGGTATGGAGATCAAGAGGGATAGAAAAGCAGGGAAGCTGTGGCTATCTCAACAAAAGTACACTGAGAAGGTATTGAATCGTTTTGGCATGAAAGATGCCAAACCTGTAACTACTCCTCTTGCATCTCATTTTAGACTTTCAACTGCTCTATCACCTAAGACAGATGAAGAGGTGGAGTACATGTCACGTGTTCCATACTCTAGTGCAGTTGGCTCCGTTATGTATGCTATGGTTTGCACTCGTCCTGACATTTCACAAGCTGTCAGTGTGGTGAGCAGATATTTGTCATGTCCAGGTAAAACTCATTGGGAAGCAGTGAAGTGGATACTTAGGTACTTGAAAGGGACCTCTGGTATTTGTTTGGAGTTTGGGAGGAATGATGATAATTTATCTG